>NC_063379.1:2638374-2642775 GCF_021869965.1 Rhincodon typus | reverse complement strand
AACAGAGAGAGGGTTAAATACAGGGGAGCAAGGTGAGGGTTAAATAAAAAGGAATGGGGAGAGGATTACACAGAGAGTAATAGGGCGGATTAATATAGGGGACTAGTTCAAGGGTTAAGTAGAGATCAAGGAGAGGGTTAAATACAGAGTGACAGCAAGAGGATTAATTCAAGAATAATAGGGAAAGGACTTAATAGAGGGGACCAGGGTGAGGGTTAATTACATGGGTACAAGGAAAGGATTAAATACAGGGAACCAGGAACAGGATTAAATACAGAGGAACATAAAGATGATTTAATAGATGGGAACAGTGTGAGGACTAAATAGACAGTAATAAGGAGACATTTAAATATAGTGGAAGAGTTAAATATAACGGGATTGTTAAATATAGGGGAACAGGAAGAGGTTTGAATAGAGAGGAACAAAGAGAGGATTAAGCATAGAGGAACTGGGAAAGGATTAAATTTAGGGTAACAATGAAAAGATTAAATACAGGGGAACAGGGAGAAGGATAAATACAGCGGAATAGGGAAAGTGTTAAATACAGAGGAACAGGGCACAGTTTAAATACAGGTGGAAGCGAGAGGATTAACTAGAGAGTAATAGGGAGAG
Source organism: Rhincodon typus (assembly GCF_021869965.1). Classification (NCBI taxonomy): domain Eukaryota; kingdom Metazoa; phylum Chordata; class Chondrichthyes; order Orectolobiformes; family Rhincodontidae; genus Rhincodon; species Rhincodon typus. The sequence goes on along the minus strand of NC_063379.1, from coordinate 2,642,163 downwards.
GGTTAAAGACAGGGGAACAAGGATAAGATTCAGACCAGTGGAATAGGGAAAGTGGTAAATACAGGGGAACTGGGACGAAATTAAATACAGTGGACAGAGAGTGTGTTACATACAAGGGAACAAGGAGAGGATTAAAAACAAGGGAAAGTAAGAGGGTTAACTCCAGGGGAACAAGGAGACAGGTAACTACAGGGGAATAGGGAAAGGTTTCAATACAAGGGAAAAGGGTGAGGGGTAAATACAGGGGAACAGATCGAGGGCTAAATACAGGGGCAAGGGATAAAGACAGGGAGTTGGTTAAATATAGAGTAATAGGGAGAGGATTAATTACAGAGAAAAAGGGTGACGGATTAATGCAGATTAATAAGGAGAGGCGTAAATAGAGAGTAGTGGGAAGAGAGTTGAATACTGCGGAACAAGGAAAGGATTAAACACACGAGAAAGGGAGAGGGTTACGTAGAGAGTAATAGGTTTAATGCAGATTATAGGAAGAAGATTAAATAGTAACTGGGAGAGGATTAACTAGAAAGTAATAGGGAGATGGTTGAATACAAGTAGAGGGGAATGGGAAAAGTTTAAACAAATGGTAATAGTGAAAGGGTTAAATGGAACGTAATGGATGCAGGATTACTTAGAGAGTAACAGCGATAGGATTAAACACGGGGCAGTGGTGAGTTGAATATAGATAGAGGGTTAAATACAGAGTAATAGGGAGAGGATTTAATATAGAAAGAGGGTTAAATCAGGTGAACAAGGATTAAATACAGATTAGACAGGATAAATGCCGAGAAAGGATTAAGTACAGAAGAAGAGACAGTATTAAGTACAGACAGGAGGGAGAGTACCGAATACAAAGGATTAAATATAGAGAGTGGGATACAATATGTAGGGGAATATAGATAAGGTTAAATACAGAGGAATAGAGCTAAATACAGAAAAAGAGGGGTTTAAACACAGCTTGTGTGTGTGTTTGAGAGAGAGGGGTTTAAAAAAAATTGAGGGAGAGAGTATTCAACACACCGTGAGGGGGAGAGGTTTAACTATTGGGGGCGAGGGTATTTAACGTAGCCTGGCAGAGAGAAATAAGTAAAGGGGGCGGAGAGTGTATGAAACGCAGCCTGGCAGAGAGATGATTAGCTACGATGCTGGCTGACTGATTGTCAGTGAACTCCATCCAATCAGCTGATGCAATGTCTGCCCATTCACTCTTGGCCCAGGACTGCCAAGACAGCAGATGTACAAGTTTCGTTTCCACTCGTCTGATATAAAGGAGAGTGTGACTCTGCTCAGGAGGTTCACTGACTAGAGAGAGGAAACTGGCCCCTGTCACAAGCAGCACTTGTCATCGCCACGTGCAGTGCAGGTAATTATGCATCAGTCCAATTTGAATTCAGAGTTGCTGTTCTGAAAATGAATGTGTTTGTCAAGAGTGAGTTCATGCTCCAGGAATTCTAGCTCAGTCCTCCTCTTTCTGTGTCTCTGTCTCTCTCTCTCTCTCTCTCTCTTTCTGTCTTTTTTTTTCAGGCTCATCCTGGTCTTCTGTGTTTCTTTCTTTCCCTCTCACTCATTCTCTTTCTTCCTCTCTTTCCATCTCCACGTCTCTTTCCTCCTCATCTTTAGCATATCTCTCTCTCTCTCTCTGTGTGTCTCTCACACACACACTTTCTGTCACTATGTTCCCAATTCTGTCTGTCTCCCCTCCCCCCATCTCCCTGTGCTGCCACCCCACCCCCATCTCAGCAGCAATGAGGCACACACACAGTAGAACCAGGCCTAGAATCTATCACTGCTGTAAATTAGATAAACTCAAGTTATCCGAAATTGAACTCTCAGACACATCTCCGCACACAAATGCACCCTGACCAGGGGGAAGAGGAAATCAGGCGGGGCTCCTGTTCCTAGTCATTGCACGGTGATCCCCTGGGTTAGAGAGAGAGAGAGAAAATCAGGCAGGGTTCCCGCTCCGGATCACCACACAGTCATAGAGTCATACAGCACGGAAATAGACGCTTTGGTTCAACCAGTCCATGCCGATCATAATCCCCAACTAAACTAGTCGCATTTGTTTGTGCTTTCCCCATTTCCCTCCAAAAATTTCTTATTCATGTATTTGCCTAAATGTCTTTTAAACATTGTAACTGTACCCGCATCCACCACTCCCTCTGGAAGTCAATTCCACCCACGAACCACTCTGTGTAGACGAAAAATTACTCCTCATGTCTTTTTTAAATCTTTCTCCTCTAACCTTAAGAATATGCCCCCTATTCTTGAAATCCCCCAACCTAGGGAAAAGATGTCTGCCATTCATCTTATCTATGCACCTCATGATTTTGTAAACCTCTATAAAGTCACTCTTCAACCTCTTACACCCCAGTGAAAAACATCCAAGCCTATCCAACCTGTTCCTTAAATGCAAGCCTTCCATTCCCAGCAACATCCTGGTAAATCTTTTCTGAACCCTCTCCAGCTTAATAATATCCTTCCTATAACAGGGCGAGTAAAAACGGACACTGCTCCAGAAGAGGCGTCACCGACATCCTGTACAACCTCGACATGACATCCCAAATCCTATACTGCCCTGGGTTGGAGAGAGGGAGGGAATCAGGCAGGGCAGCGGCTCCCAATCATTGCATAGCAACTCTTGGTTAGGCAGAGGTGGGAAATCAGCCAGGCTTCCTGCTCCTGATCACTGTCTAGTGATCCCTGCATGTGAGAGAGAGAGAGAGAGGGAGAAAGGAAATCTGCCAGGGTTCCTGCTCCTGGTCCCTGTCCAGTGATTTCTGCTTTCAAGAGAGGTGAGAAATCAGTGAAGGTTCCTGCTCCTGTTCACTGTGCAGTGATCCCCTCAGTTAGAGAGAGAGAGTGGGGTTGGCAGGGGGGTGAAGTCAGCTAGAGATCCTGCTCCTGATCACTATGCAGTGATCCCGGAGTTGGAAAGAGCGACAGGGGAAATCAGCAAGGGTTCTTGTTCCTGATCAGTGTCCAGTGATCCCTGGGTTAGAGAACGAGAGAGAGAGAAATAGAGGAAATCAACCAGGATCCCTGAAAGGCAGTGTGGAGAATCAGCCAAGGTTCCTGCTCCTGATCAATGTCCAGTGAACGCGGTGTTAGAAAAAGATGGAAACAATCCCAGGGTTCAAGTTCTTGCTGCCTGCATCATGACCTTTGGTCATTAATAATTGATAACTGCAGCAGACTGTACTGAATGTCTTCTCAACCAAATGTTGACAATGGGCAAGCGAAGTTGTTGTCCCCCACCCCCCCAAAAAGTCACAGGTTGCCATTTTGGGCTGGAATTCTGGTCACACAAGCTCTCTCAGGGTGAAGGGATTGCCGCGCTGTCGGAGGGTCAGTGCTGAGGGGGCGCCGCGCTGTCGGAGGGTCAGTGCTGAGGGGGCGCCGCGCTGTCAGAGGGTCAGTGCTGAGGGGGCGCTGCGCTGTAGGAAATGCAGTGTTTTGGATGTGGTTCCATCCTATTTGCCATGTCACCTGATCGCAGAAGATTGCACAGTAATTTTTGTGAATAGAGCAGGCAGTGCTCTCCCTTGTGGCCATGGGGCTAATGTTTATCCACAAACATGTGAGATTGAAATAACGAAGGATCAGGGTTATGCGTCTCTTTGCTCTGTGTGGGAACTTAGTGTGCAGACACAGACTGTTGTGATTCCAACACTACAGTGCTCATTCCTGAAAGAATGCACCAGTATGGTCTTAGATAACCAGGTGTAGAGCTGGATGAACACAGCAGGCCAAGCAGCATCAGAGGAGCAGGAAAGCTGACGTTTCAGG
>NC_063379.1:2576323-2628374 GCF_021869965.1 Rhincodon typus | reverse complement strand
CAGCAGGCCGAGCAGGAAGGCTGATGTTTCGGGCCTAGACCCTTCATACGTCAGCCTTCCTGCTCCTATGATGCTGCTTGGCCTGCTGTGTTCATCCAGCTCTACACATTGTTATCTCAGATTTCCCAGCATCTGCAGTTCTTCCTATCTCTGATACTAAGTCGCTATTTTGTATTAAGCCAAGCTACACTAATCTATGCAGAATTCTTAAGCCCCACAACCCTCCTTGGCAATGCATGCAACCACCCGAGTCAACTTGCTAGCGTTCTCCTCTCATGCAGTGTAAGTGTTGGATTTCCATTTTGAATTGGTATTCTTGCGAATTGTCCTGATTAGTGCAAGACGAAAATCTTCGGCAAAATATGTCTTTTCTCAGTCAATGCTGATATCCTTCAGGGAAGGAAATCTGCCATCCTTACCAGTCCTATATGTGACTTCAGACCCACAGCAATGTGGTGGGCTCCTAACTGTCCTCTGAAGTAACCTAGAGAGATACTCAGCAGGTCTTCAAGAAGATAGCCCACTGCCAGCTCCTTAAGAGGCAATTGTGGATGGGCAATGAATGCTGGCCTGGCTGCCCATTAATCAAGCAAATGGAATGATTGCCCCCAAGTTTTTTTTTCAAAGCTACCCCCACGTACATACAGGCTGCTTCTTGCTCCTAAGATAACTTAAGTTTGCAGATGACACCAAAATTGGTGGTTTAGTGGACGGCGAAGGACGCTATATCAGAGTACAACGGGGCCTTGATCCGATGGGCCAACGAGTGGCCAATGGAGTTTAATTTAGATAAATATGAGGTATTGCATTTTGGTGAGGCAAACCAGGGCAGGACTTGTACAGATGTAGGGTTTTGGGGAGTTTTGCCGAACAAAGAGACCTTGGGATGCTGGTTCATAGTTTCTTGAAAATGGAGTCACAGGTAGACAAGGTAGGAAGGCATTTGGTATGCTTGCCTTTATTGATCAGTGCATTGAATATGGGAGTTGGGAGGTCATGTTGCAGCTGTACAGGAGGTTGGTTAGGCCACTTTTGGAACACTGCTTTCGGTTATAGGAAAGATATTGTGAAACTTGAAAGGGTGCAGAAAAGATTTAGAATGTTGCCAGGGTTGGAGGGTTTGAGCTATAGGGAGAGGCTGAACAGGCTGGGGCCTTTTTCCCTGGAGTGTCAGAGGCTGAGGGGTGATGTTATAGAAGTTTATGAAATCATGAGGGGCATGGATAGGGGTCCTTTACCTAAGCAGAGAGGAGGCCAAAACGAGAGGTAATAGGTTGAAGGTGAGAGGGGAAAAATTTAAACGGGACTTGAAAGCAAATTTTTCATGCAGAGGGTGGTGCATGTATGAAATGAGCTGCCAGAAGAAGTGATGGAGGCTGGTACAATTACAACATTTAACAGGCATCTGGATGGGTACACAAATAGGAAGAAATTAGAGGGATATGGGTCAGATGTTGGCAAGTGGGGCTAGATTCATTCAGGATATCTGGTTGGCATGGACGAGTTGGACCAAAGGGTCTGTTTCCATGTTGTACATCTCTATGACTCAGTCTCTTGTTGGCATGTGTACTGTACATGCCTACAAGTGTGTTGTGTGCATGTGCCTATGGCTGCAAATGTGTTCCATGCACATTTGTGTGTCAACATGTTTTTCCCAGACTCCTGGAGTCTTTCAGACAGCAACAATGCCACGTGAGGTCTTCCGAGATTCCCTCGTACCGCCCGCCTCTCCTCCCATTGCCCGTAAAAGCCACAGAAAACCTCTCTTCTTCTCTGTCCATCTGTCTGTCTGTCTCTTTCCCCCTTCTGACACCAATGCGTAGCGCCCTCCCACTCCTGCTCCGCCCTCTAGTGTGGGAGCAGTAGCTCCTTGACGGTCCTACACGCAGTCAGTCCCCGTGAGGCTCATTCTCCTGATCTCTGCAGCTGCCTGTCAACTTTCACTTCCCCTGGCACTGCGTCCCCACTATTCCCCGTGTGCTAATTACTCACCACCTCTTTTGGCAGTCAGTGATCTCAGCGTTCCTTTCCGTGCGGCTGCCAGTCACTTTCATGAGCAGTCATTTCCTTTCTCTCTTTCTTGAGCACGAGCCATCATCTCAGCTTTCGATCGCTATCTCTCTCTCCCTCTAACTCTTGCTTCCTTCCCTTTGCTTGTGTCTCCTTGCCACTTCGAAACACACCTTCATAACTCTCATTCACTTTCTCCTTCACTCCCTTTCCCTCTTCCTTCCCAGTGTCCTCCCTTACCCTCCCTCAGTAAGGGGAGCAGAAAGACATTTCTGTGGCTGCAGACACAATACGGAGATGGTAATTAAACTGGAGTGCGCTCAGAAAAATTTTTGCTGGGAATGGAGATTTTGAGATGTAAAAATAGACTGGGATTTTTTTCCCTGGAGCATAGGAGGTTGAGAGTTGGACCTTTATTGAGGTATATAAAATCATGAGGGGGCATAGACAAGGTGAACAACAAGGGTCCTTTCCCTAGGATGGGGGTGTTCAAAACTAGGGGGCATATTTTCAAGATGAGAGGAGAAAGATTTAAAAAGGACATGAGCGGCAACTTTTTTGCACAGAACGGTTTGTGTGTGAATTGAACTGCTCGAGAAAGTGGTGAATGAGCTACAGTTACCGCACTTAAAAGACATTTGGATAAGTTCATGAATAGGAAAGGTTTGGAGGGGAATGGGCCAAGCACGGGCAAGTGAGACTAGTTTGGGAACATGGTTAGCATGGACTGAAGGGTCTGTTTCCATGCTATATGACTCTATGACAATGACTCTATGAATGTCACTAAGGAGCTGCAGCACATTCTGAACTCATAGAGAGAACAGCCAGAGGTGGTGGTACCAACGCCATTGGTAAACAGAGGGATGGGTTCCTGCCAGCTGTCTATGGTAGCTAGAAAATAATTCTAACAAACAGGATCTCAGAGGTACTACTGTCAGGATTATTCCCAGTGTCACGTGCTACAAGATCAGAAATAGGAGATAGATCCAGTCAATTTGTGGCTGCAGGGATTGCGTAGGAGAGAGGGATCGAGAATTATGAGGCATTGGGACTAATCTTGAAGACGATGGAACCTTTATAAGCCGAGCAGCACTGGGACAAATATCCTTGTAGGGGCATTCACTGGTACATTGCGGGTAAATGATCAATGGGGTATGACAGGGAGCAGTGCTTGGTCGCTAGCTATTCACAGTACATGGTAACAATTTGGTTGTGGGAATCAAATGTAATATATCTGTGGCACGGTGGCTCAGTGGTTAGCACTGCTGCCTCACAGCGCCAGGGACCGGTATTCGATTCTAGCGTTGAGCGACTGTCTGTGTTGAGTTTGTACGTTCTCTCCATGTCTGCGTGGGTTTCTTCTGGATGCCCCAGTTTCCTCCCACAGTCCAAAAATGTGCAGATTAGGTGGATTGCCCATAGTGTCCAGGGATGTGCAAGTTAGGTGGATTAGCCGTGGGAAACGCGGGGTTACAGGGACAGGGTCGGGGGGGTGGGTCTGGATGGGATGCCCTTCGGAGAGTTTTTGTCAACTTGATGACTTGCTTCCACCCTGTAGGGGTTCTATAATTTCCAAGTTTGCTGATGACACAAACTAGGTGGGATTGTGAGTCGTGTGCAGGATGCAAAGGAGTTTAAAGCCGATTTGGATAAGTTGAGTGAGTGGGCAAATGCATGGTAGATGCCGGATAATGAAGATCAGTATCAAGTTTGGTTGAGGAAACAGAATGAGACGGGATTATATAAATGGTGATAGGTTGGTGTTCAAAGGGACTTGGGCGTCCTTCTACACTGGTCACTGAAAGCAAGTGTGCAGGAGCAGCAAGCAGTCAGAAAGTCAAATGGTATGTTGGCCTTTACTGGAAGAGGGTTTAAGTATAGGAACAATGTTTTGTTGCAGCTGTCCAGGTCCTGCCTCACCCGGAGTACGTAGTCTCCTTACCCAAGTAAAGGTGGACTCAACACAGGGAGAGCTGTGAAGGTTCACCAGACTGATTTGCTGTTTGTTGTATGAGGAGAGATTGGGTCAAGTGCACCAGTATTCATTGGAATTTAGAAGAACGAGAGGGAATCTCTTCAAAATGTAGATAATCCTGACAGGGCTGAACAGACTGGATGCAGGGCTGATGCTTCTCCCTGATTGGAGGGTCCAGAATAAGGTGTAAAATTCATGGGATACATGGTTAGGCTATTTCAGACTGGGGTGAGGAGAAATCTCTTCCCTCGGGGAACGGGGGGCCTGTGGAATTCTCCACCACCAATCACAGCAGAGGCCAAATCACTGAACATGTTTAGGAAAGAATTGGAGTTCGAAGGCCATAGGTGTCAAGAGGTATGGAGAGAGGGTGAGGCATTAAGAGAGAGCATGACCATAGTGAATGGTGGAGTATGCCGAAAAGCCTACACATCATTCTTCGTTCTCTGTCTGTATTTCTCTCTTGGTTTTGCCCAAAGTCTCACCCTCCCTTCCGTTGCACCCCCTCACCTCTAGTCAAACCCTCTTGCTCCCTGGGCCTCACATTCATGCACTTGGGCTCATGTTTTCTCTCTGTGGTGCGTGGCCAGAAACACTCTGTCTCCCCCTCAGTCTCTTCCTCTCTCTCATGCTCTCTCTTGCTGTCTCTCTCACTCTACCCACCTTGCGCTCTCTCTCTGCTCTTCGTGCTCTCTTCCACCCCCTCACTATCACCCTGTCATGCTCTCCTTCTCATGCTGTCATACTCTCACACTCTGTCTCTTTTGCTGTCTGCTTGTCTCTCTTGCCCCCACCCGCCATTTCTCCCTCCCCGTCTTTCTCTCTCCCTCCCTTCTCGCTCTCTCAAGTTCTCCAATTTTGGTTCTGTCCCCACCACAAAACCACCAGCTATTGCGATTGTGTCATTCCTTGAATTTCCTGCCAATGTGATTGACCACAAAAATAATCCATTTTTTCTTTTCCTGTGTATAAATCTGTAGGCACGTGCTCTGTCAGGCGACTGAGGCGGGCCGGAGGGCCTCCTGCCCCCTCTGTAAGCAGAAATTATTTGATAGCTGTTTGCGGAATCTTCCTTTGTACAAATTTTCAGCCCCATTTCTGACACTGCAGTGGCTCCTGCGTTTGAAACAGCTGAAACACAAGGAGCCCCTTCAGCTCATTATTGGAAGAGCTGTCCACCTCCTTCCATACCCTCTGCTCTTTCTCCACTCCGCTGTATCTGTTTCTCTCAAGAGTGTTCTCTCCGCCTCTCTGTCTTTCCCATTTTGAGCGTGTCGTGCGTTACTGGACGAGCGCGTTTTGACTTTCCAGCACTCCGTCCACAAACTTGAATGTTATGACATTTTCGAATGCTCATCCACAAACGTTGTGAAAAGGTTGTGAAATTTCCCACCTCAAAGGATCATAGAATTATAGAACCAAACAATACGAAACAGGCCCTTTGGCCCAGTGAGTCCACACCAACAGTGGGCTACTTTTTTATCTGCACTAGTCCCACTTCCCCGCACTAGGGCCGTACCCTTGAATGTTATGACACTTCAAGTGCTATTCCAAGTACTTTTGAAAGGTTTAGAGGTTTCTTACCTCCACTACACTCCCAGGCAGTGGATTCCAGATTCCCCACCACCCTCTGGTTGAAAACGTTTTTCTTCAAATCCCCTCTCAATCTCCTGCCTTTTCACTTTAAAATTACGCCCCCTTGTTATTAACCCTTCGACTGAGGGGAACAGCTGCTTCTTATCCACCCTGTCCATGCCCCTCATAATCTTTTAAACCTCAGTCAGGTCTCCCTTCAGCCTGCTTTGCTCTGAAGAAGACAACCCGAGCTTATCCAGCCTCTCTTCGTTGCTGAAATGCTCCATCCCAGGCAAACATGCTGGTGAACCACCTCCGCACTCACTCCAGCACAGTCACGCACTTCCTATAGTGTGGAGACTGTAACTGCACACAGTACTCCAGCTGTGGCCTAACCAAAGTCCTGTACTGCTCCAACAACGTCTCCCTGCTCTTAACATGTGTGATTTGTGTCGAGGTTCATCCCGAACAGCACCGTGACGCTCTACGGTCTGTTCCCCGGGACGCACATCGAGACAAACGTCGACTGCGCCTGGAGGATCATCAATTCGGTGAAAGACGCTCTTTGGTCTGCCCGAAACTTGTTGGTCTTCCAGAACAAGGAATTGACCCCGACTGAGTGTTGCAGACTGGCACATTCCAAGGTCCAAGACGACGTGCTGAGGGACGCACTAAAGTTTGGGGCAGCCACCGCTAAGGTGCAGTGGGGAAAGACCACTGTTTGAGTTCTTCCTGCTGAAGGTAAATGGGGGTCCAATCAGTTATCTGTGCCTTTTAGTGCCTCAAATATATGTGAATATTAGTATTGCTTGCGTAAGAGAGGTCTTTGGTTTTTTGGATAGAGCCAGAGTCCAGTGTTTTGTTTATTTACTTGACATGCCGCTGTCGAGAACCAAACTGCTTTTGTAACAATGTGTGTATAGATATTGAGATTTTTGTTTTGCGAATAAAGTATATTTTTGAAATTTTAAAAAAAAATCTAATAAACATGTGGGCATAACTGATCAGGGGAACCAACCACGTGCCTTCTTAACCACGGTATAATGTGACCTGCTGAATCAGGGTTCTGTGGGCAAGCCGCTAATATCTCTGTTCCTCTGCGCTTCCTTGTGTCCTGCCATTCATTGAGTACTCCCTTGTCTGGTCACATGTTCTTGTTGAATGGCAAAGCAGCTTTGAGAGGCCTAAAGGCCTACTTGTGCTACTGTTTCTTGCATTGTTTGACCCTGTCTCTGTCTCCATGTTTGTTGAAGGTGAGGGAGTGACTTAGTGGTATTATTGCTAGCCTATCAATTCAGAGGTAATGTCCCGGGGACCTGGGTTTGAATTCTGCCACGGCAGACAGTGGAATTTGAATTCAATAAAAAAAAACAAAAATCTGAAATTAAGAGTCTAACAATGATCATGAAACTGTTGCTGATTATCAGAGCAAAAACACATCTCGTTCACTAATGTCCTTTAGGGAAGGAAACCTGGTCTGGATTATATGTGACGCCAGACACAGAGCAATGTGGTTAACTCTTAACTGCCCTCTGGGTGATTAGGGATGGGCAATAAATGCTAGCCTGACCAGCAGCGCCCACATCCCATGAATGAATTTTGAAAAATCTACTCGATTCACCTATCTTTCAGCCTGGCATCCCATTACAGTCAACCCGAGTAGAGTCTCATAGCACTAGTCCCCGATTGTGGAAATGGGAACCACAGAAAGTCATCAACAGCCTCCAAGACATCTAACCCTTTGTGTACTGTGGATAAACACAGAGCATTACCAACAGAGTGGCCCTGTACTTACAAAGTGGAAGACTAATCGAAATTCTGAGCAGAGAATATCGGAAGTTAGTCAGGAACTTAAAAAGTAGGTCCTCAAGGGTAGTAATGTCTGGATTATACCCAATACCATGAGCTAGTGAGGGTAGGAATAGGAGGATAGAGCAGATGAATGCGTGGCTGAGGAGCTGATGCAGGGGAGAAGGATTCACATTTTTTGGATCATTGGATTGTCTTTTTGGGTAGATGCAACCTGTATAAGAAGGACGGATTGCACCTGAATTCGACAGAGACTAACGTACCGGCAGAAAGATTTGCAAGAGCTAGTCGGGAGGTTTTAAACTAGTACGGGGAGCGGGTGAGACCCAAGGAGATAGTGAGGAAAGAGATCAGTTTGAGACTGATATGGTTGGGAAAAGGAGTAAGTCAAACAGTCAGGGCAGGCAGCAACAAAATAGAGAACAAGATAGGACTGATAAACTGTATTTACTTCAATGCAAGAGGCCTAACAGGTAAGGCAGATGAACTCGGGGCATGGTTAGGATCATGGGACTGGAATATCATATTAACTACAGAAACGTGACTCAGGGATGGACAGGACTGGCAGCTTAATATTCCAGGGTATAGATGCTATAGGAAGGATAGAAAGAGGGGCAAGAGAGATGGGGAAGTAGCATTTTTGATTAGGAGTAACACTACATCTGTATTTAGGGAAGATATTCCTGGGAATATGTCCAGGGAAGTTATTTGGATGGAACTGAGGGGAATAAGAAAGGGATGATCACCTTACTGGGATTGTACAATAGACCCAGCAATAGTCAATGGGAAATTGAGAAACAAATTTTTAAGGAGATATCAGTTATGTGTAAGAATAATAGTGTGGTTATGGTGGAAGATTTTAATTTTCCAAACATGCCATAGTGTTGAGGGCTTGGATGGAGAGGAATTTGTTAAGTGTGTACAAGAAAATTTTCTGATTCAGTGTGCAGATGTACCTACTAGAAAGTGCAAAACTTGACCTACTCTTGGGAAATAAGGTGGGGCAGGTGACTGAGGTGTCAGTGGGGGTGCACTTTGGGGTCAGAGACCATAATTCTATGTTTTAAAGTAGTGATGGAAAAGGATAGATCTGGTTCAAAAGTTAAAATTCTAATTTGGAGGAAGGCCAATTTTGACAGTATTAGGCAAGAACTTTCAAAAGTTGATTGGGGGCAGATGTTTGCAGGTAAAGGGACAGCTGAAAAATGGGAAGCCTTCAAAAATGAGATAACGAGAGTCCAGAGACACAATGTTTCTGTTAGGGTGAAGGGCAAGGCTGGTAGCTGTAAGGAATGCTAAATGACTAGAGAAATTGAGGTTATGGTCAAGAATAGGAAGGAAGCATATGTCAGGTGTAGACAGAAGAAATCGAGTGATTCCCTACAAGACCTATAAGAGCATACAAGGGCAAATTAGAGATGGACTTATACACTCAGTGGTAAGGTTCTGGGCAGTGTTGTTGAACAAAGAGACCTTGGAGTGCCGGTTCATAATTCCTTGAAGTTGGAGTCACAGGTAGATAGGATAGTGAAGAAGGCATTTGGTATGCTTGCCTTTATTGGTCAGTGCATTGAGTATAGGAGTTGGGAGGTCATGTTGTTGCTGTACAGGACCTTGGTTAGGCCACTATTAGAATACTGGGTGCAATTCTGGTCTCCCTGCTATAGGAAAGATATTGTGAAACTTGAAGGAGTTCAGAAAAGATTTACAAGGATGTTGCCAGGGTTGGAGGGTTTGAGCTATAGGGAGAGGCTGAATAAGCTGGGGCTATTTTCCCTGGAGATTCAGAGGCTGATGGGTGACCTTATATAGGTTTATAAAATATGAGGGGGATGGATGGGGTAAGTAGACAAGGTCTTTTCCCTTGGGCGGGGGAGTCCAAAACTAGAGGGCATAGGTTTAAGGTAAGAGGGGAAAGTTTTAAAAGAGATCTAAGGGGCAACATGCAGAGCATGGTGCGTGTATGGAATGAGCTGCCAGAGGAAGGTGGAGGCTGGTACAATGACAACATTTATAAGGTGTCTAGATGGGTATATGAATAGAAAGTGTTCAGAGGGATATGGGCCAAATGCTGCAAATGGGATTAGATTTATTTCAGATATCTGGACAGCATGGACAAGTTGGACCGTAAGGTATGTTTCTGCGCTGTATATCTCTGTGACTCTATGACACTGGTCACTTTATCACAGAGGTCTTAGACAACAGCATGTGGGAAAAGTTGGACCAGCCATTACCTTTTGATGAGAAAAGAATAAAACTCACGGAAGTGACAGCTTACCAGCTGAGTTGCATTCAGCTCAGTGGAACTTGATGGACAATATGCTTCTACCAGGTAGCATGTGCGAATCCGTGAGGAAAGGTATCATCACACTCATCTACAAGGGGAGAGGGAGAGAATTAGAAATTAGCAACCGTTTTCACTGATAAATCTGGATTACAAAATCCTGTCTAAAGTCACTGCCAATCAGGTCAGGTCTGCCCTGAGACTGGTGATTCACCCCAATGAAACTTGTGCTGTACCAGGCAGGATGATCTCTTGACAGCCATGCGCTCCTCAGGGATACAATTGCTTACATGCTCCACAGGGGCAGGGTGGATGCCTGCCTCAACAGCCTGGGCCAGGAGAAGGCCTTTAACGGATATTGCTTACCTACATGAGGAGCATGCTGTCCAAAATGGGCTTTGGGGAAGGAATCTGCAATTGGATTCAACTGCTCTACACCAACATCGTTAGCGCAGTGTCAATCAATGGGTGGGAATCAGAAAGCTTCCTGATCAGATCAGGAGTCAGGCAGGGCTGCTCACTCTCCCCCTGCCTTGTCGCATAGAGCGCTTTGCTCCATCCATCAGGAAGAATGCGAGCCTGAGAGGGGTGACTATTCCAGGCAATGGAGGCCTGCAGCTCAAAGCCTTCCTGGAAATGCATGATGTCGCTATTTTCTGCATGGATCCGGTGTCAGTGCACAGACTCATGAGCATCTGTGACCAGTTCAAACTGGTTTTGGGAGCCACAGCAATTGAGAATATTCTTTGGGAACTGAGCCAACTGATTCTTGAGTCCCTTCTCCATCAGGACAGACTATCTGAATGTGCTGGGAATATGATTCGGAGGCTTTGCGGCATACGCAAAAACGTGGAAGGAGTATATTGCCAAGGTGAGGCAGAAACTGAGCTTTTGGAAACACCGCTCTCTCCATTGCAGGTAAAAATCTGGTCATCAGGCGTGAGTGGCCCATTCCCAGAATCTGTGCCATTGCAGTCACCCAAGCCATCTTTCACTTCATCTGGAGCTCGAAGATGGACCATGTCCGCAGGGACACCATTTACAAAACTCTGATCTTGCCAATGCGGCCCTCATTCTGATCGCCACCTTTATGTGCGCTGCATCTCGTCGTGTATTGACCCTCAGTACGCAAACACCAAGTGTCACTGCATACTGAGTTGTCCCGGTGTTGCGAAGGATGGGACTGGCCTCATTTACCACCAAACGTTTGTCGTTGGACCGTTCCTTCATGGAGAAATTTGCAAAGAAAATACCGTTGGCCACAAGTCCATCAGGAAATGGCCAGCACGTACCATCGGCGAGACCCCGTGGGAAAAGGAGGGGGTGGATCCTGTCAGGTTGTTCCCTGGGCAGACTGTCGAAGTCATTTGGCAGAATGCCTCATCACCAGAAGTTTCCAACAAGCTCCAAGCCATCACTTTGCTGGTGGTGAAAAGGGCACCACCTGTGAGATCCTTCAAGTACGTCTAGACTCCCTGCACCATCTCATGCTGCTCTCAGAGCAGTGCAGAGGATTAGAGAATATCTCACATCCCGTTCTGGAATGTGCCTTTGCAAAGGAAGTCTGGAGAACGATACAAGGGTTATTGTCAAGGTTCGTCCTGAGCAGCTCCATGATGTGTTCTCGGGGCTGTTACCCAGGACGCACACCGAGACAAACATCGACTGCACCTGGAGGAACATCAACTCGGTGAAAGGTGCTCTTTGGTCTACCTGAAACTAGTTGGTCTTCCAGAGCAAGGAGTTGACCTTGACCAAGTGTTGCAGTCTGGCACATTCCAAGGTCCAGAACTACATACGCACCGAAGCTTGGGCTAGCTGCAGGCAAGGTGCAATGGGAAAAGACCACTGTCTGAGGCCTTTTTGATGAAGTTAAATAGGGGTCTGTTCAGTTATCGGACCATCCAATATATCTAATTGTAGCCTGGTACAAGTTAGAAATGCCTTTGGCTGTTTGGATAGAAACAAACTCCAAAGTTTGTTTGTTTCTTTATACGCTACTGTACAGAACCGAACTGCTTGAATGATGTATGTATGTAAAGATATTTTTATGAATAAAATACAATTTCAAAATTCGAAAGACAGTGAAGCCAATTGGTTCTGCCAAGTTCAGTATATTGAAAATGAGTCAAATGACGCTGTTTCCGAAGTTACATCACTGGCCAGCGAGCAGTTTTTGGGTGTTCTCAGGTCGTAAGAGTCAGTAGTTAAGTGCGGGGGCTTATTTCTTTACAGGTCATTAGGTTAAGAGTACAAGCAAAGTCAAACTCAGAATAAGGTGCAGTTCGGAGAAAGGTTCATTGGATTTGAAACGTTAATTTTGCTTTGTATCCCACAGATGATGCCAGACCTGCTGACTCTCTCCAGCCATTTCTGTTTTTATTCAGATTTCCAGTGTCCAAAGATCCTAGTTTTATTTCAGAGTAATGTTGTGTTCTTCTTCCTCTCTCCCCAGATTCCTATACACCACAGGCACCCTGATGATTGCCTTCTCGCATGCTGGTGAGTCTAGCTCAGAGGGTCAGTGCTGAGGGAGCGCCGTGCTGTCAGAGGGTCAGTGCTGAGGGAGCGCCGCGCTGTCGGAGGGTCAGTGCTAAGGGAGCGCCGCGCTGTCGAAGGGTCAGTGCTGAGGGAGTGGGCACTGTCTAAATGCAAGTTCTTTCGGTCTTATACACTCTCTCTTTGTTGCAGATATTGCAGTGCTGCTGTTTCCTGCTCTCTGTCTGCTTGCAGTTGGCGGAATCCTGTTCCTTATGACAAATATACAGGTAATCACTGATGGTTATGTTTCTATCTATGGTAGCAATGCTTGGAATGTTGCCTTCACATACTCAGTTGTGTCTGCGTCCACACAATAAAAAGTACACCACCGTCTAACTAAAGCATAAAATTAATGATTTAATGTATGTGCAACCCTGGTCCATTTGTAAGTTCTTGGATCAAGTCCATCTTTCCATTAGTCACCGGAAACAGACGCCTGTGGTTTCAGTTATAATAAAGATCGATAATCAAGAAAGCTCAGTAAATGAGGTCATCCTACTGTGTGCAGAAAGATTGTCATATTCAGCTTATCACCAGGCACACTTTTGTTCTCCTTACTAAAGAGAGTATCTCATTGGCTTCGAAGCACTTCAGAGCAGGTTCTCTTGACTGATTCCTGGTATGAGGGCGTTATCTTATGAGGCAAGGTTGACCAGTGCAGTCCTTTTGTCTTTTGGAGTTAGGAGGAATAAAAGGTAGTCTTACTGAAACGTGAGGAGTCTCAACAGGGTGGACACTGAGAGGATGTTTGCCCTTACAAGAAGGAGAAAGAGGGAGAGAGAGGGTCTAGAGCTACAGGGGACAGTTTCATATCGAGGAGGCTACTATTTAAGAGGTAATAAGGATTCACTGCTAGACCTTTTGAGCATGGGCGTTGGGATGTCAAGTTGAGGTTGTACAGGATATCAGTGAAGCCTGTTCTGGAGTACTGTGTATAGTTCTGGCCATCCTGCTATGAGATATTATTAAATTGGAGAAGGTTCCAAAAAGATTCACCAGGATATTTTGGGAATGAAAGTTTTGAGTTATAAGTATAAGCTGGGACTTTTTTTTTTTCACTGGAATGTGGGAGTTTGAGGGGTGACCTTGTAGAGGTTTATAAAATCATGAAGGACATTGATAAAGGGAATGGTAAGGGTCTTTTCCCTAGGGTGGGAGTACAAAACTAGGAGCCGTATTTTTAAGGTGAGAGGAGAAATATTTAAAAAGGAAATGAGGGACAACTTTTTTTACACAGAGATTGCTTCATATGCGGAATGAACTGCCAGAGGAAGTGGTGGATGCAGGTACAGATACGTTTAAAAGACATTTGGATAAGCTCATGAATAGAAAATGTTTGGAGGGATATGGGCCAAACGCAGGCAAGTGGGGCTAGTTTAGTTTGGGGAAAATAGTTGGCATGGGCGTGTTGGACTAAAGGGTTTACTTCCATGCTGTGTATGACTCAATGAGAACAGTTTATTTTCCCTCGAAGGGTGGTTTTTCTTTGGAATTATCTCCCCAGGGAGCAGCAGAGCTGTGGATCACTATATTCGGGGCTGAGTCAAGCAGATTGCAAGCTCGGGGGCCAAATTGCCTATTCCTGCTCTTATCTGCTGTGCTTCTGTGATTGAATGGGAAGCTAAAGGTTATCAGAGGCAGGTAGGAAAGTGAAGCTGAGACTACAGTCAGATCAGCCATGATCTCATTGAATGACCGAGCAACTGTGAAAAGGTGGATGGCCAAATCCTGCTCTTAATTCTCAGCTCTACACACCTGTTTGCGTTTGTGTCTTTGTGTCTCTTTGTGTGTGTGGTAGTAAAGATCAGTCTAACCTAGCACAAGGCCACAGTAGGAGCCTTGCCTACTCTGTGTGGCACCACTATTCGGGAGGGGTCATTGATTGGAAATGGCTCCAAGAGGTTCCACGGACCCTCAGAACACCACTGACTGTTCCATTCCTGTCTGCTCCCCAGGTTGGAAACTTATTTGGCAGGCGACGGTCTACAGTGATCACTCTGTACAACGGAGCATTTGACTCCTCGTCAGCTGTGTTCCTGGTGATCAAGGTGAGGGCAGCAGCACACGAGACAGCTCACAAGAAAAAGATCGAGGGGCGACCAACCAAATTCTACTCAACACCAGCAATCAAGAGGCATTCGGGGGCTGGGGCAAGGTGAAGATGGAATGAGGACCCAGGAAGTCCGGGGATTGGGGTTGTGGTTTACAGAGAGGGGTTTCAGGCTCAGCTCAAAGATGAAGAGGGGTCTCGGGGAAGGGCGAGAGCAGGATGGAGAGGGGTGTTGGAGGGAGGAGCTGGAGACGGGTCTCGGGAGAGATGACAGAGCTGGGGAGATAGAAAAGGGGGAAAACAGAGAGCTAGTGCATAGAAAGGCAAGAATTGGTGTCTGGAGGGGCCTGCAGAATTTGATGATGGGACGGGTAGTTGGAGAGAGAGGGCCCATCAAGGCAATAGATGGAGAAGGACCTCTATGCTGGGAGGGGGGAGGCAAGGCCAGAGGAAGGACAAACCTGAGCAGGGAAGAGGCCAAGAGGGAACCTGGGATTGAGTGAGACCAGGGATGCAGGGGAAAAAATGGAGAGGAAGAGAGGACCATGGTTGGGGGGGAAAGGGACAGCACACGATTGACATTGACGGATGTGGAGGCCTCTGAGCGAGAAGGAGTGTGTGTGTTAGGAAAATGAGTGAACTGAGAAGAGTGTGTGCAGCAAAGACAGAGGGGTCTGGTAGAGAGAGCTAGAGAAATTGAGGAACGCAGGGGTAGAGTGGAATTGGGGACCACGAAAGTGATTGAACAGAGAAATTGCTGCGAGAGCTGTGGTGGGGAAGGGGAGTGAGTTGGCACATGCGGAGAGGCCACTCTATGACAATACTCTTGCTCTCTTTATCCAATCCAATGTTAAGATGTACCCGTTGTTTGACTCAGTCCTGGTCCGTCTCCCTGCAGGTTGCGTATGAGGCTGGTTTGTCCTTAAAGAACATATTCTTGTTTATCAGCTGTCTCAGCTCCATCCACATCGCACGGACCTACCTGCTCCTCCCACGGTCACACATTCCCTACCCTCTGCCAGATGGCTACACCTATGGGTAAGGAAAATGAATAACAGACTTGAGTACAATTGAGGGCTTTGGATGATTTAAAACAGAATAGCAGAAATATAGGAGTGAGTTACAGACTAGAATGTAATTGAGGAGTTCTGGGGAATTTATATATGGATTAACAGATACTGGGAGTGAGTTACAGACTAGAATGTAATTGAGGAATTTGGAGAGTTTATATATGGAATAATAAATACCTGACACTGATTACCGACAGGAATCTAATTGAAGTGTTCAGGATGGTTTATGTATAGAATAATAGATTCCAGGGACTGAGTTACAGACTGAAATGTAATCAGTGGATTTGTAGTCTATATAATCACCTCAGTCAACACTCTGTGATGTAGATTGTATTGTTCTGGCGGTTTGTCAGCTTTAATTTCTTCAGTGTAACCTTCTCCCTGATACTGATTTCCTTCAACTCCTTATTCGGCTGAGTTACTTGAATTTCTATTTCTGGAAATTTCTCAGTGAAAACAGAATTAGAGTAATCATTGAGCTTCTCTGCCATTTCTCTATTCGCCATCATAAATTCTCCTGTCTCCATAATAGACCATCATTTGTTTTAGCCAAAAATATTTCCTTTGTATGTATCCATAGAAGCTTTTACAGGACGTTTTTATGTTTTTTGCCAGATTGCATTCATTTTCCATTCTCCATTTCCTTGTCAGCTCTTAGGTTCTTCTTTGCCAAATCCCCAGATTTATTGGTAAATCTGGCAACTTCATGGGCCTTTTCTTTTAATCTTTTTTGAGTTTTGTGCTTCAAAGGAATGTACGGTTACTGTAAGCCATGTAATAGCTCTTTAAAGGCTGTCTATTGCTAATGTCAGCAATTCCTTTTAAAGTATCTTCCCAAATTAATCGCTGATTTCCCCCCAAATCCACATTACTGCTTACCCCAATAAGCTGTCACCCCATTGCTTGGCAACACATCTGCCTTAAAAATATTCAAGCATTGTGCTTCCACCGCCTATTCAGGGAGAAGAGAAAGTCACCTCATTGTTTCTTAAGGAACGGTTTGTGAGATTGGTAACAACTGGAAGTTGTGTTTCACGCGGAAATTCTCACTTTGTTGGGACAGGACGCAATGTGAGGGGCCTGACGTATTTACATCCCAACAAGGGGTGAAAGATCAGAGCCGGGCCGAATCTCTAAAAGAAGGAGAAGGAACTGAGGGAGAGAAGGGTGAGCAGAGAGATGAGACGGAAGAAGGCAAGGCTGAGGGGCAGGAGGTGCTCAAGGCCACTGAGGGTGCAAGTCTCCTGCACAACAGCTCAAAAGGTGAGAGCAATGTCACCCCCTCCGCATCCACTTCCTTGTCCCTCTTTGCATTTCCATCTCCTCCTAATTCCCCTTCCTTCCTTGCTCCACTCCCCACTCCCACGCTTCCCTGCGGGATCCTAGACTTCATAAAAAAGGATTGAATCCAGAATCTGGAGGGTTGTCACTCAGCCCTTTACCTGATGCTGGTTAGGCATGAACTGGGGGATGTTTGCAGTTGGCACACCGGTAATGTTGCTGGAATGTGATAATCCAGAGGCCCAGGTGATGCTTTGGGGACACTGGTTCAGACCCTATCACAGCAGATGGAGAAATTTATAGTCAATCAATCAAGTTTTGATTCGCAAGCCTGTCTGATTAACAGTGGCCACGAAGCGGTCAACTGTTAGGTAAAAAAGTACCAGATTGTCTGGTTCTGTAACATCCTGCCATTCCTGCCCAACTAGTTTCTGCAGATCCAAGGTGGTGTAATTAACTTCGGACTACCTTCTGATTCATAGAATCCCTACAATGTGGAAACAGGCCGTTCGACACAATGAGTGCACACCAACCCTCCAAAGAGCATCCCACTTAGCCTGTACATCCCTGGACACTATGGGTAATTTAACATGACCAATTCACCCTAACCTGCATATCTTCGGACTGTTGGGGGAAATCGGAGCACCCAGATTATACCCATGCAGACAAATGATTAACCAAGGCAATCAGTTCAATGGGGAACCAATGCTGGCTGCACCAGACACGACTGCACTCCATGAAGGGATACGCTTTGAAAAAGCACCTCGTGGTCCAATTCCAGGACACCCGAAAAGAGAAAGGGGGATGGAGATTAAATCACGGTGTGAAAAAAATCAGGGAGAGGTTCCGATCAGCTCGGGATTGGGAGGGGCTGTTTCTGGTGTCAGTGAGCAGAAGGATACAGATTGAAGAGTACCGGGAAAGGAAAAAAAGAGTCGCCTAGAAGGGCAGGGTGGATGTTCATTTGACGCAGCGATCCAGAACACAATGGCTGCAAGGATGGCAGCGACAGATTCAACTGGGACACTCCAAAAGGGAGAGCTAGAGAAATACTGGAAGGGGAAAGGTCTCCAGGGCAATGGGGTTGGGAATTACAAGGGCCTCAGTGAGATTTCCTTATACAGTGCTAGTCTAGACAAGAAGGGCTGAGCAGCCTCTGTCACTGATTGGAACTTTCTCTGCAAGTGTCCCAAACACCATGGAATCTTGTTTTCTCTCTCTCTCGCTCTCGTCAACTCCGTGTTATGGACTAGACCAAAACCACCCCTCCCCAAAGTATTGGAAGGAGATAGCCTAGACCCTAACTTTCACATTTATTTAAAGGCAAGTGTAAGGTGCGGTGTTTCAGATGTGATTCAATTGGTCCACCAAGAATCAAAACACACTTTTATTCTTACAACACATGGTGGCTCAGTGGTTAGCATTGCTACCTCACAGTGCCACGGACCCAGGTTCGAATCCACCCTCAGGTGACTGTCTGTGCGGAGTTGGCATATTCTCCCCATGTCTGTGTGGATTTCCTTCGGGTACTCCGGTTTCCTCTTACTGTCCAAAGATGTGCAGGTTAGGGTGGATTGGCCGTGCTAAATTGTCCCATAGCACCCAGGGATGTGTAGATTAGGGTGGATTGGCCGTGCTAAATTGTCCTGTAGTGCCCAGGGATGTGTAGCTTAGGGTGGACTTGCAAGGTTACAGGGATAGAGTAGGGGGATGGGTCTGGGTGGGATGCTGTGTAGGGGGGGAGGGTCACTGTGGACTCAATGGGCCGAATGGCTGCTTCCAAACTGTAGGAATTCTATGCTTCCATGGACACAGGCTGCAAACAAAAAATTGGCATAACCTTAACTCTATTGAAATGTTTCACATGTTAATATAAGATTTAACTACTAGCCATCAACTATTCCAATATGGGCAGCGTCCCATAAATACACCCTTTGGCAAAAATGCAGTTCAGCAAAACAGCTATGATTCTCATGTGCCATCTCTCTCCAGTCCAGAAGAATGAAATAATCTGCCACTTTTCATTTTTTTTAAGAGGAAGCCTGGCTGTCTAAGACTTCACTGCAGCAGAGAATTCAAGCTTTTAGTTCAGCAGACCTTCTAACTAACTGAAAGCAAAACGAAACACCTTCCTATGTCTGGGTGACCCTGCTCACTCATGATTCCTTTGTCTAATTTTGGGGAAAAAAAGAGACACCCAGGGTGAACTCAAAACCTGTTTCCCAACTACCTGTCTGAAGGAGACATTTCAGAACCACTACAGCAACACCACTCTGCAAGGGAATCAGCATCTGTCTCTTAAAGGTACAGTACAGTCACGTAATTTTAACACTGTCTCTCCTCCCCTCCCACTGTAGGCCCAGAGGCGAACGAGGAGGCCATCCCGTCCTTCAGGAGCTGTGTCTTCTCGAAGCTGTTCCTCACCCACCTGCTCTGGCTGTCAATCCTGCAGCTCCGACATTACCTGTTCATTGGCACCCTCAACCCCATGCTCAATCTGCTCGCCGACGGTGACACCAGTCTAGGTACGGACGGTCACTGCTCACAGAGGACATGGAGTGAGCAGCAGTGAGACTGGGCGCGACAAAGAGTGGGTAAGGGAGGGAGAGAAGGGGTGAGGGAAGGAAAAGAGAGAGAGAGTGGAGGAACGAAAGGGAGAAAGCAGGAGGAGCGTTGGGGGAGAGACAGAGTGGAGAAGGAAGGAGAGGAGAAAGAGGAAGTGGAAAAGATAAGGGAGAGCAGAGTGAGGCGGAAGGGAGAGAGAAGGGGCAGTGGGGGAGGGGTGGAAGTGAGAGGGGAGAGAGAGAAGGAAGTTTGGGGAGAGTGAGAGGGAGTAGGAAAAGGAAAGAAGGGAGGCAGTGGGAGGAAGGAAGGTAGAGAGAAGGAATGTGAAGGATAGAGGGGGAGTGGAAGAGGAATGATCAGAAAGAGAATGGAAAAAGAAAAAAGAGATGGGTTTGGGAGGGGAACAAAGAGGGAGTGGAATAGGAAGAGAGAGGGAGTGGAGAAAGAAGAGAAAGGAGGAGGTAGTGGAGAAGAAGGAAGGAAAAAGGGAGGGAGTAGGAAGGAAGAGAGAGGCAATGGGGAGTGAAGAAAGAGAGAGCACTGGGAAAGGATTTGGGTGGTGACAGGACAGAGCAAGCACTGGCAGAGCAGTGGTTAGTTCAGACAAGGGGATGAAGAAAAATTGAACAGGAGGGGAAGGGGAAAGAGAGCAGGTAGATTGAGAGACAGCGAGCTGTGGTCAGAGGAAGGAGACTGCAGGGCATAGAGAGTGGGACAGAGTGCACAGTAGGAGAGGTCAGTGGTGGAAAGGGAGGTGAAACTGAGGGAAGAACTTGGGGTGTGATAGCAAGAACCTTCAGCTCCCCCAACCCCGTCTGAAGCCACGTCAGATGATTTGTAACCTCAGCCCCGGATTTATCCACGAGAGAGGTTTCTGACCTGCTTATGTGCCTTCACTACAACCGTCTGTCTCCTCCTCTGTGACCTCACCAGACTTCACACTAAAACCTTCACCCAAACCTCACTCCCTCCAGACTCCATTATATCAGAGCTCGCCTCCAAAGTTCAACTGCCCGTGTGACCTAACCTGCAGCGAGTCCCCATCACCTGTCATCTGCTCCATTCACTGACCCAGACTGACTCTATCCACGCAACCTCTTCTAGCCCCTACATCCCTCCCTATCTCTGTAACCTCCTCCAGCCCCTACACCCCCTCCCTATCCCTGTAACCTCCTCCAGCCCCTACACCCCTTCCCTATCCCTGTAACCTCCTCCAGCACCTACACCCCTCCCTAACTCTGTAACTTCTTCTCCAGCCCCTACACACCTCCCTATCCCCATAACAACTTCCAGCCCCTAAATCCCTCCCTATCTGTGGAATCTCTTGGCCATCTCAACGTGACAACTCAAGGTGCTGGACGTGGATGCTTAAGATAATGCCGCATATCTGTCCTGACCGTTCACCAGGAGGTGTTTGTCCCCCTGGGACAATCCGTCCACCCACCTGCCTGTCCATCTCTCTGTCTGTCTGCAAGGGATCAGCATTGAGTCTGGACATTCTCAGTTCCATGGGCTGTGATCCTCTTGTGAGACTTGCCCAAGTTCATGCCTCAGATCATAGTAACAAAATGAATAAGCAAAAAATAAAAAATAAAACCAAAACCTCAGTCGGTCTGGCACTATCTGTGGAGAGAGAGAGAGTTCACATTTTGAGCTACAGATTCTTGGCTCTAAGGAAGAGCCAGACTGGACTCGACATATTAACTGTTTCTCTCTCTCCAGAAACGGTAGTGTTTTCTGTTTTTTCTTAAGAGTTCCAGCATCTGCAGTGTGTTGCTTTTATCAAAATATGTTATAACACTTTTCCCCTCTCCCCACTCCTCATCTTTCTGTCTGTCCCTCTCTCTCTCATGCACTCCTCTCTCTCTATCTGTCTCTCCCCTTCCACCTCTTTCCACACTTCCCCCTCGCTCCTTATCTCCAATTCCTTCTCTCTCCCCTCCCCCCTCCTCCCTGTCTCTCCTCTCAACCTCCCTCTGCTACCCCTCTTTCTCTCTTTGCCCTCCATCACTCTCTTCCCCTGTTCCTGTCTCCATTTTCCTCTCTTTTGTCTATGTCCCTATCTCTCACCTGCACACCCGCTTTTTTTCTCTGTCCCTATTTCCCTCTCTCTCTTCCTGTCTGTCTGTCTGTCTGTCTCTCTTCCTCCATATCCTCTATTTTCCTTTTCCCTTTCTCTTCCCTCCATGTCCTGTGCTTTTTCTCTCTGTATGTCTGTCTCTCTGCCTCCATTCCCCTATTCCTCTCTCTCTCTTCCCCCCTCCCCTTTATATCTCTGTCTCTCTCATTATCTCACTTCATGTCCTACCATTTCTCCATGTATCTCTGTCTGTCCATCAATTTCCTCATTCATCTCTCCTTGTCTCTGTCTCTCTTCTCTCTCTCTTCCTCCCTGTCTCTCTTTCTCTCCCTGTTTTTCTCTCTCTTCCTCCTATTTCTGTCTCCCCCTCCCACTTCTCTCTCACCCCCGTTTTTCTGTCCTCTTTCCTATCTCTGTCTCTTTTGTTTGTCTCTTCCTGTCTCTCTCTCTCTCCGTGCCTATGTTTATCTCTCTCTCTCTCTCGCTTTCTCTTCCTCCCCCTGTCCTCCTCCCTGTCTCTCTCTCTCCCCGCCCCCGTTTCTTTCTCTCTCTCTCGCTCTCTCTCTCTCTATTCCATCCCCCCACCCCACCCATTTTATCTCTCTCCCTCAGTCAGCACATATACAAATGCCTTCGCCTTCACACAGTTTTTTGGTGTTTTCTGTGCCCCCTGGAATGGACTACTCATGGACCGGCACAAACGGAAAGCCAAGCCAGCTGAAAGTGCTGTCTCAGGTAACGTAGTTTTCGACACTCTGCACCCTCACCATCTCTGCTAACTCAGCTGTGAACACGAGCCTCTTCCTTCAACTCAAGAAACCCCTCAGTCCCGGTCTTCAACGTACATGATGCCTGAGTGTCCACAGCTCGTAATGTTTTGTACTTGCTCAAAGTGATGCACACAAATGAGCAACGACCCTTTCTGTTCTGACAAATCGAATCTGTTCGAATCTCGTGCCTTCTCCCAAAGTAACCCAGGAGCTCAGCGCAGTTTCCCCTATTAGCTGACATGCTGCTGTGCAGAAAGCAATCAGCCTGGAGCTGGCACACCATTCGCCCCCTCTCGCCTGCGTTATAAATTGTTGTAGCAGTTTGAAGTTTGGCATTCTTGCGTGTGTCCTGATGAGTGCGCGAGGGGAATGTTTTTGGCAACAGGGAGAATGCCGTCTGCACACCAGAATCCTGCCCACGAGGGAGTGAGATAAACTCAGAATAATCCTGTGATCTGTTGAGTATGGGAAGATTAAAAGATAGCGGGTCAAATTCAGAGAATTTGGTGGGGTTAGGTTTCAGAGATGCATGAAGCATTGGTGTTTATTTTAATTACTGTCTGTAACGATGCCTCTTTCTCACTCCACCCACAGGTTTCGGTGCGCTGCAGCGACTGGCCGACATGAAGTCGGCGGTGCTGTCCCTCACCATCACGGTTACACAGTGCGTCCTGTTCTCTCTCTCCGCTGCCATTCCCATACTGCCTGTGCAGTACCTGACCTTCATCCTGCAAGTGATCAACCGCTCTTTCCTGTACGGGGGCCACGCTGCCTTTGTTGCCATCGGGTACGTATTTCAGGCATCGCAACAGCTGCCCCGCTGCCCGAAATTCTGATCCTAATTTTTACCTGGAACAGTAGTCCAAAACCAGAAGTTTCCTTTGACATCCCAAACAGTTGCTCTAGTTAGCCATCCAGCTGGACCACACTTGGGAGGCACAGTGGCTCAGGGGTTAGCACTGCTGCCTCAGCGCCAGGGACCCGTGTTCAGTTCCAACCCCAGGTGACTGTCTATGTGGAATTTCCACATTCTCCCCGTGTCTGTGTGGATTTCCTCCAGGTGCTCTGGGTTCCTTCCACAGTCCAGAAATGTGCAGATTAGGTGGACTGGCCATGTTAAATTGTCCCATAGTGCCCAGGGATGTGCAGGTTAGGGTGGATTGGCCGTGCTAAATTGTCCCATAGTGTCCAGGGACGTGCGGTTTAGGGTGGATTGGCCATGCTAAAATGTCCCATAGTGCCCAGGGATGTGCAGGTTAGGCGGATTGGCCGTGCTAAATTGTCCCGTAGTGCCCAGGGATGTGCAGGTTAGGGTGGATTGGCCGTGCTAAATTGCTCATAGTGTTCAGGGATGTGTAGACTAGGTGGATTAGCCACGAGAAATGCAGGGTTACAGGGACTGGGTAGTTGGGGTGGGTTTGGGTGGAATGCTCAGCAGAGGGTTAGTGTGGACTGAATGGACTGCTTCCACACTGTAGGGATTTTATGATTTAGAATACGATGAGCGGTTTTGGGCCCCATACCTAAGGATGGATGTGCTGGCCTGGGGTGGGGAGGGGATTGTGGGAGTGTCTAGAGGAGGCTTACAAGAATGATCCCAGGGCTGAAGGGCTCGTCATATGGGGAGAGGTTGAGGACGCTGGGTCCGTACTTGATGGAATTTAGAAGGATGAGAGGAGATCTGATTGAAACGTACAGAATACTGAGAGGCCTAGATAGAGTGGACATGGAGAAGATGTTTTGCCCGTGTAGGAGAGAGTACAGACACACAAAGACACAGGCACATACACACAGATACATACACATACAGACACACGCGCACACAGACAGGCACATGAATGCATTGTGACACCATCCTGATGTTTCATCCTGTGGTGAGATCAGAACCTGGGGCCATCAGCATAAGATGGTCAATAATTCATGCTGTCGGGAATACAGGGGTGGGTGAGGTGAATACTGTCAGTATGTAAGGGGAAGCCGAATGAATACGAGGGAGAAGGGACCAGCCGGATATTGGGCTATGAGAAAGCTGATGTGTAGCGGAAACACCAGCCCAGAGAAGATGGAGTGAATGGCCTGCGAGTTCTCTAACTCTCATCATATCCCCTCCAGGTTCCCTCCCTGCCACTTTGGGAAGGTCTTTGGTACATTGATGGCCCTCTCTGCAGTCATTTCTCTCTTCCAGTATCCCTGCTTTGCCCTGGTCAAGGGACCCTTGCAAGATGACCCGACGTATGTGAGTATCAGAGGAGCCGGGGCTCCAAATCACACAGCCAGATTTGTGATGCCATTCACTGAATTCAAAGTCTTGTTCTGTGTCTCTCTAACTAGAGTCTCTCTCTTTCTGTCACTCAAAGTCTGTCTAGCTCAGAATCTCTATCCCTTGGTCAGAGCTTGGCACCTGTCTCTCTCTCACTTTCTGTCTCTCTCTCTGTCTCTCACTTGTGCTCTCTCAGTCACTCAGAGTCTTTCGCTTGTTCACTCATTCTCTCCTCTCATTCAGTCTGTCTTTCACATGCTTGCACTCTCATATTCCCTCTCTCCCACATGCATACTTTTCTCACTCTTTCTCTAACTGTCTCACACACTTACTGTCACATTCGCTGTCTCTCTCATGCTCACTCTCCTCTGATGCTCACACTGTCACTCTTTCTCATTCTCTCGCTCTTCCTTTCTTGCACGCTTGCAGTCTCACACAACTGTCACTGTCTTTCTCTCTCTTTCTGTCTCTCCCTCTCCCACTCTTTCTTACCCCATCTGTTTCTCTCTCTCTGTCTCTTACAGATGAACATAGCATTCATCGTCCTGGTGACCCTGGCCTATAGTCACCCTATCAACGTCTTCCTGCATTGCCGGCAGGAAATCCAGCAGAAGGGAGCCCTGAAGTCTCCCGAAGTTGATGTACCTGAGCTGGGAGAGAAGGACAAACAGCCAAGGGAAACTGATATCTGAGTCAGGCCTGTGTTTGGGCTGGGAGGATGGGTGGGTGTGAGGGACCCGCAGGAGACTGGGCTCTGAGCAGATTGCCATTTCCTTGGAGACTGGAGTCTGTGTCCCATTCTGGAATGTTTGGGTCACAAGATGAGCTCACCATCGAGATGTCCGGACAGTATTCCTTCATTTTAGACGGATGTTTCTGTTGTTTAATCCCAGAAGATTGCCAGTGCTCCTTCTCATCTTCCTCTCCAATACGACCAGCCTGTCCTCCTGCTCACCCTCCCTTTCCTCTCCGATCTTCTCCCTTCTGACTTTGTCTGTCTCTCTCCCCTCCAGCTACTTTTTCCGCCTCCTCCCTAGCATCGTCTTTCTCGCTCCCTTCACCGTCCTTCTTCTTTCCTCTTCTTGCCTTCTCCTCCCTCACTCCTCCCTCACTCCTGCCTCATCCTCCCCTTCCAAACTTCCTCCCCAGGCTGCCAGTAAAAGTTGCTGCTGGGAGAAAGTGCCACACCCAGGATCCCTCAGGAACACGTTTCCCTTTTAAACCTATTAGTGTGGGGCCCACACAAGCAGAGCTGCTTCTGGCTTCAATCCTGTTCCTTTCCTCTTCTGCGGAATCCCATACCTGTGGACAAACATGTGGCTCCCAAGTCAAAAATGATGCTTAACCCAACTAATATGTGCAGGTCCCCATGTTGGAAAAGTGCAAAGTCTGACTTTTCAGCCCATCTGCTCCATGCTACACAAGAGCCTACTCTCTCAACCAGTCTCGCTCACCCCCATTGACAAACCATCCTGTTCCTTTCTCCCCTTGTGTTGTTTACCCAGCTTCTCCTTAAACCGGTAGACAGGATTCACCTCGCCCACTCTCTCTGGGAATGAGTTCCACATCCTCCCCAGTTTGTCAGTCCGGAGTTTCTCCGGAATGCCTGACTGGATTTATTGGTGACAGTCCCATATCGATGGCCCCCTTGGTCTGCTCTCACCCACGAGTTGAACTATTTTCTGTGCATCTACTCTGTCAAATCCTTTTATCATTTCAAACAGCTCACTCAGTACATGAGATACAGAGACTGGAACTGTACACAGTGACTCCCAGTGTGATAGAGACTGGAACTGTACACAGTGACTCCCAGTGTAATACAGAGACTGGAACTGTGAACGATCAGTTCAAGTATTGTCAAACTAAAGTTTGAGAGACAATGCATATAAGCCCTCAAATGTCTAACCCATTGAGCACAGGTCTTTGTAAAAGAGGTGCACTTTATAAAAAGACATTTGTTTTGCACTTCTCAACTTCAGAATGTGACAGAAACATACCCAGCCCATGAAGTAATCCATAGTAATAAAGTTTTGTAACATAGACAAACGTAGCCTCTAAACCTGTGCACAGCAAGATCCCATGAACCGACCAACGGTCAGACGGTCTGTGCTTTGAGATGGCCATGTTGTCTGAGGAGTTCGTACCAGGCCCCCCAACCACCAGGGAAGTTCTTGCCCCTCCTCAACAATACCTTGAGGGAGGGATATTGTTCATCCCAGAGAGGGCCCCAGTTTAATGTCACACCCCAGAGGACGCTTCCGACGATGGGATTGGGTGTGGGAAAGGGAATTGACTGAGGCCCCTCATCAAAGACCTCAGGAGGGATGAGCACTGAACAGTTCCCGCAGGATGGGGGAGAACATTGCGAGGTTTTAATTTTGTAAATAATTCTCTGTCTTTGTTCTTTTTATTTGCTTCAACTGGAAAGCAGAGTGAATACTCACCTGCTCGGACACTTGACCCACTGACCAGGGACTGTGTCTGTCCTCAGTTCTCAAACCAGGATTCCAAGTGTCATTATTAACTGTGCCAAGATATATTGCGAAAAGGGAAAATGTTTTCTGAAAAGACAAAATAAAATTTTTACAACAATTAAACCAGCATCATTTTGCTTTATTTGCAGTATTCCAAGGATAGGTACAATACAATAGGGGTTAGGTATAATGTAGAGCTGTCTCTGCATTATCCTGACGGCATGTACCCCCAATTTACACCCAGTGTCAGCATCGAGTACACCCGAGGACAGGGACAGCACGGTATTAGATACAATGTAGGGCTGCCTATACATTACTCTGATAGTGGTCCCCCACTTTATACTCGGTCTCAGCATGAAGTGCTCCCAGGTCAGGGTCAGCAAAGGGTTAGATACAGGGTAGAGCTCGCTCTACATTACCATGATAGTGTGACCCCGACCCTACCCACTTTATACCCAGTGCCAGTATCAAGTGCTCCAGGACAAGGACAACACAGGGTTAGATGTGGTATAGAGTTCTCTCTACATTACCCTGACAGTGTGCCCCTGCATTATGCCCAGTGTTTGTGGGACACTAAAGAACATTTTAACAATTACCAAAATGGGCCAACGCTTGGTCATTGATTCCGACTTCTCAGTACAGGGAGGCTGCATTTCCCTTTCCTGAGGCAATCTGTGGGATCCTCCTTCCTAATTTTTCCCAAAGCAATTAAATAAGGAAGTAAAATTATTATTGTCCAATTTCAATGAACTTTACTCAAACTGAGATAGTAAGGACCGCAGATGCTGGAAACCAGAGTCAATAGGTGTGAGACTGGAAATGCCCAGCAGGTCAGACAGCATCTGAGGAGCAGAAAAGTCAATGATTCAGTCTGAAACCCTTAATCAAGACTGGGGAGGGTGAGGGGAGCCCAGAAGTAAACAGAAGGGGGAGGTGGGGCTGGGAAAAGGGTAGGTGGGGTGGTTGCAGATAGGGGGTTATTGTGATTGGTCAGTAGGAAGGGTGGAGCAGATAAAGTGAGTAGGAAGATGAACAGCTTAGGTAAGGTTGGGGAGATGAGGAGAGGGGGAAGGCTGGACATTGGATAAGGCTGGCGATGGAGAGATTTTGAAGCTGGTGAGGTCAATATTGAGGCCATTGGGCATGGATGGACATGTCACCAGAGGAGTGGGATGGGGAATTAAAATGGATGGCAACTGGAAGGTCAAGTTGGTTGATGCGTGTGGAGCGCAGATGTTCCATGAACCGGTCCCCTCCAAATAGGAGAGATTAAGCATTGTGTGCACTAAGTGATTTTGTCCCTCTCTGTTCACTGTTCAGAGAGTAGATAAGAAACCTGCCATTTCCCCCAAAACCTCCCCCTCTACATCACTGTTGGCCTGGAGTCACATGTAGGCCAGTCCCAATAAGGACAGCAGATTCCCTTTCCCTCCGGGGCATAAGTGAACTGGGATTTTCCCAAAAATGGGTGAAAAAGAAACAGAAAATATGAGCTAGAGTAGGCCATTCAGCCCTTCAAACCTGCTCCACCATTCAATGAGATCATGGCTGGTCATCCAACTCAGTCCCCTGTTCCTGCTTTCTCCCCCATACCTTTTGATCCCTGTAGACCCAAGAACTATATCAAAATCTTTCTTGAAAACATTCAATATTTTGGCCTCAACTGCTTGCTGTGGCAGAAAGTTCCACAGGCTCCCCGCACTCTAGGTGAAGTCATTTCTCCCCATCTCCGTCCTAACCCACATCCTTAGACTGTGACCCCCTGTTCTGGACTCCCCGGTCAATGGTAACATCCTTTCTGTGTTGACCCTATCTAGTCCTGTTAGAATTTTATAGGTTTGTATGAGATATCTTCCCCCACAACTTCTTCTGAACTCAGGAGAATATAATCCTGACCATTTCAATCTTTCCTCATACCATCCAAGGAATCAGGCTGGTAAACTTTTGTTGCACTTTCTCCATTGCCAGAACCTCCCTCCTCAGGTAAGGAGACCCAAAACTGCACACAATACTCTAGGTTTGGTCTCACTAAGGCCCTGTACAATTGCAGCAAGACATCCCTATCCTATAAAAACCAAAAGAACTGCGGATGCTGTAAATCAGGAACAAAAACAAAGTTGCTGGAAAAGCTCAGCAGTTCTGGCAGCATCTGTGAAGGAGAAAACGGAGTTAACGTTTCGGGTCCGGTGACCCTTCCTCAGAACTGATGGTGGCTGGAAATGTCAGTTTGTATGCAGAAAATAGGGAGGTGGGTGGGGTAGAGAGTAAACAATAGGATAGAGCCCAAAGAAAAAGACAGTTGGACAGACAAAGGAGTTGCTAATGATCAGGCTGAGAGGGTGAATAGTTGTTAATGGGGACTGTTAGTGACTAACAACAGGGGGTGTGTAATGGCAGGCTATGTGGTAACAAAGCCTGGTGTGTGGGGTGGGGGGCTGGGACATGGGAGAGTTTAGGCCCTAAAATTATTGAACTCAGTCCAGAGGGCTGTAGGATCCCCAAGCGGAAAATGAGGTGTTGTTCCTCCAGCTTGTGTTGGGCTTCACTGGAACACTGCAGCCAGAGACAGAGACAGAGATGTTGGCCAGGAAAACTTTTTATCCCTACTCCTGTGCTTGGATCCTCTCATTATGAAGGCCAATGTACCATTTGTCTTCTTCACTGCCTGCTGGACCTACAATGCTTATTTTCAGCAAATGGTGTACAGGTAGATCTCATTGTATCTTCCCCTTTCCTATTCTATCACAATTTAGATGATAATCTATCTGCCTGTTTTTGCTACCAAAGTGGATAACCTCACATTTATCCACATTACACCGCTGCTGCAACATACATGTGCTCACTCGCTCAGCATAATCCAAGTCACACGATTTCACTATTGTGACACCGTCGTGGAGAGTAATTCCGGATTGTATTTGACCTCCAGCAGTTTGGGATTTGAAACTACCTCCCGGAGCATTACCCTGGACCTCTTGATTGATGTTGTCAAACGTGAAAGGATGCAGTGAATATTTACTAGGAAGTTGCCGGGTCTGGAGGGATGAGTTACAGGGAGAAGTTGAATAGACTGGGGCTATTTTCCCTGGAGCGCTGGAGGCTGAGGGGTGACTTTAAAGGGGTTTATGAATCATGAGGGGTATGGGTAGAGTAAATAGGCAAAGCATTTCTCCTACAGTAGGAGAGTCCAAAAATAGGTTTAAGGTTAGAGGGGAACGATTTAAAAGCTCCCTGAGGGATAACTTTTTCATGCAGAGAGTGGTGCGTGTACGGAAAATGTCGCCAGAGGAAGTGGAGGTGGGTACAATTACAACATTTAAAAGGCATCTGGATAGGTACATACGGAGAAATAGTTTAGAGGGATGTGGGCCAAATGCAACTAGCTCAGGTTAGGATGTCTGGTTGGAGCGGATGAGTTGGACCGAAGGGTTTGTTTCCGTGTATTAATCTATGACATTGGCGGGCTGAGTGGTCTCCTGCTGTAGAGTATGGAATCTCTGAGTGTATCTGTAAATAGGGACAGGGAGGGGGAGAGATTTAATCCACCTCTGATAGGCATAAATGGGGAAGGATGGGAGGGTTAATCTCCCCCTGATAGGGGAACAGGCTGCCCGGTGTGTATAAATGGGGATGGGGGTGGGTGAGAGGGTTAATCCCCCTCCACTAGGGGAACAGACGAGTGTGTGTAAATGGGGGAGGGGGTGGGTGGGAGGGTTAATCCCCCTCTGAGAGGGGAACAGACAAGTGTGTGTAAATGGGGAGAGGGTGGGTGAGAGGGTTAATCCCCCTCCAATAGGGGAACAGATGAGTGTGTGTAAATGGGGAGAGGGTGGGTGAGAGAGTTAATCCCTCTCCGATAGGGGTCTGGTGTGTGTGTAGATGGGGAAGGGGGTGGGTGAGGAGATTCACAGATCCCATGTTAGAACATAAAGAACTAGGAGCAGGAGTAGGCCGTCTGGCCCTTTGAGCCTGCTCCGCCATTCAATAAGATCATGGCTGATCTTTTCGTGGACTCAGATCCACTTACCCGCGTTCTCACCGTATCCCTTAATTCCTTTATTGTTCAAAAAAAAACTTTTTTTTCAAAACGTTTACTGAAGTAGCGTCAACTACTTCACTGGGCAAGGAATTCCATAGATTAACAACCCTCTGGGTGAAGAAATTCCTTCTCAATTCAGTCCTAAATCTACTCCTTCTAATCTTGTGGCTATGCCCTCTTGTCCTAGCTTCACCTGCCAGTGGAAACATCCCTTCTACTTCTATCTTATCCATTCCCTTCATAATTTTATATGTTTCTATAAGATCCCCCCTCAATCTTCTGAAAATGTTGGGGGAATACACCTGGCCAGTGTTTGTTCGCTGTCAGACTGTGGGGGAAATGGCTCTTCAATGGACCTGTCGTGTGACTGGGATTTTTTTTTGGGTGTTCAACATTGAACTTCCCTCTGACGTTCGCCAGCCACTGAGGAAGTAAAAATCCTGATCACTGTGAAAGAGCACAGTATGGCTCTAGCCTTAACTCCAACTCCTGCAGGGGGGTGCGGTCCGTGAGAATCATGACCATTGTCCAAGACAGTATTGTAACGTGAGTGAACCAACTTTGATTGGGTGATCAAACAGCAGGAAAACAGACAAAGAGAGAGAGAGAGAGAGAGAGAGGGGGGCAGGGAGGCCGTAGGAACTGCTCAGACAGAAAGAAAGCAAAACTGACAATAAGGAAGTGAAACAGTATTTAGTTATAGCCTAGATAGTAGAGATAGTAGGAACTGCAGATGCTGGAGAATCCGAGACAACAAGGTGCAGGGCTGGATGAACACAGCAGGCCAAGCAGCATCATAGGAGCAGAGAGGCTGACGTTTCGGGCCTAGACCCTTCACTCCAGCCCTGCACCTTGTTGTCTCGGATTCTCCAGCATCTGCAGTTCCTACTATCTCTGATTCGATTTTAACCCCACTGCGAAACCTCTTCTAAGGATGCCTAACCTGAAGAAGTTACCCTCCTCCCTCCGGACAAACCTCAAGGGATCTCTCTCCCACTGCAACTCTCTCGTAATCTCTTCGGCCCTGAAACTGCTCGACCACGTCCTGAAGCAAACCAGGTACTACAGCCACATCACCTTCCTTAGCACCTGCCTACGGAACCAGATCATCCCCAATGGACTACAATCCACATTCAAGCCTTCCCAATTTGGCCCCAACCGTGATAATATCTACACTCATGGGGTTGAGATCCTTCAGAAGCGTTTCTCCCTGCGACTCCTGAAACACACACTTGCAGCAATGCGCCGGCATCTCCAGGCACTACAATCAAGCCTACCCCAGCTCAGAGCCTCCCTCTCCCAGACCTGCAAAGGACCTCTCCTGTTTTTTATTCTTCGTAGGATCCACAACCTGAACTCCCAATTCTACTCAGCTTTATTGGACACTAAAAACCGTAAGTACAGTAAACTTACAGGTGCCTACCACCCAAAACGGGCTTCCTCCACCCCCCAAATCCCCAGCCGTACCCAGGACCTTCCCCACAATGGGTCCGCCGCCATTGGCCATGAGGCCACTATCGGAGAACCCACAGATGACGCTTTTTTCTGATGAAGGGTCTAGGCCCGAAACGTCAGCCTCTCTGCTCCTATGATGCTGCTTGGCCTGCTGTGTTCATCCAGCCCTGCACCTTGTTGTCTTTAGTTATAGCCTGTTTGTTCGCTACCTCCAATAGCCCCTTCAGTTCAGTGCCCTGCTCAGCTACTTCAGAGGGCAGTTAAGACCAACATTGCTCTCTGAAACCAACTGTCATTAGCAAATGATATATCTGTGTTGGGGATTTACGGTAAAATCCCTCCCTCTCGTGCCGATCTCCCTGTCCCTTTGCCCCAATCTCACCCTCCCCTTCCCAATAAAAGTGTGAGGTGATTCACTTTGGAAGGAGTAACAGGAATACAGAGTACTGGGCTAATGGTAAGATTCTTGGTAGTGTGGATGACCAGAGAGATCTCGGTGTCCATGTGCATAGATCCCTGAAAGTTGCCACCCAGGTTGATAGGGTTGTTAAGAAGGCGTACGGTGTGTTAGGTTTTATTGGTAGAGGGATTGAGTTTCGGAGCCATGAGGTCATGTTGCAGCTGTACAAAACTCTGGTGCGGTCGCACTTGGAGTATTGCGTACAGTTCTGGTCACCGCAGTATAGGAAGGATGTGGAAGCATTGGAAAAGGTGCAAAGGAGATTTACCAAGATGTTGCCTGGTATGGAGGGAAGGTCTTATGAGGAAAGGCTGAGGGACTTGAGGCTGTTTTTGTTAGAGAGAAGAAGGTTAAGAGGTGATTTAATAGAGACATACAAGATGATCAGAGGATTAGATAGGGTGGACAGTGGGAGCCTTTTTCCTCAGATGGTGGTGGCTAGCAAGAGGGGACATAGCTTTAAATTGAGGGGTGATAGATATAGGACAGATGTCAGAGGTAGGTTCTTTACTCAGAGAGTAGTAAGGGCGTGGAATGCCCTGCCTGCAAAAGTAGTAGCTTCGCCAACTTTAAGGGCATTTAAATGGTCATTGGATAAACATATGGATGATAATGGAATAGTGTAGGTTAGATGGGCTTCAGATTGGTTTCTGGAGACTGTAGCACCCAGTCCTGCCGAGTCTTCACCGTCCCCCCAGACCTCCCCCTTCTCACCTTTGTCCCCCTCCACCCAAACATCAACGAATACCACTCACACTTGGACTTTGGACAGTTTTTCTGCCACCTCTGCGCTTACTTCTTTAACCGTTAGCCTAACCCTCCCTCTACTGACCCCTTCTCCCGTCTCCAACACCCCCCCTCCTCCTGGACACCACCCCAAGACCTCCTACCCTCCCTCGACCTCTTCATCTCCAACTGCCGTCGCGACATTGATCGCCTCAACTTCTCCACCCCTCTCACCCACTCCAACCTCTCCCCCGCGGAACGTGCAGCCCTCCGCTCCAATTCCAACCTCACCATAAAACCCGCGGACAAGGGAGGTGCAGTTGTGGTTTGGCACACTGACCTCTACATCGCTGAGGCCAGGCGCCAGATCTCCGACACCTCCGCCAACCGACCCCTCGATCATGACCACAGCCCTGACCACCAAAACATCATCTCCCAGACCATCCACAATCTCATCACTTCAGGTCACCTCCCACCCACAGCCTCCAACCTCATCGTTCCCCAACCCCGCACCGCCCGTTTCTATCTCCTTCCCAAATCCACAAACCTGACTGCCAATGTCGACCCATTGTCTCCGCCTGCTCCTGCCCCACCGAACTCATCTCCACTTATCTCGACTCCATTTTCTCCCCCTTGGTCCAGTAACTTCCCACCTACGTCCATGACACCACCCACGCCTTCCACCTCCTCCAAAACTTCCGATTCCCTGGCCCCCAACACCTCATCTTTATCATGGACCTATACACCTGCATTCCCCATACAGATGGCCTAAAGGCCCTCCGCTTCTTCCTGTCCCACAGGCCCGACCAGTCCCCCTCCACTGACACCCTCATCCGCCTAACCAAACTCGTCCTCACCCTCAACAACTTCTCTTTTAATTCCTCCCACTTCCTACAGACAAAGGGGGTGGCCATGGGTACCCGCATGGGCCCAAGCTATGCCTGCCTCTTTGTAGGTTACGTGGAACAATCCCTCTTCAGTAGCTACACTGGCCCTATCCCCCACCTCTTCCTCCGTTACATCGATGACTGTATCGGCGCCGCCTCGTGCTCCCACGAGGAGATCGAACAGTTCATCCATTTCACCAACACCTTCCACCCCAACCTTAAGTTCACCTGGACCATCTCCAATACCTCTCTCTCCTTCCTGGACCTCTCTGTTTCCATCTCTGGCAACCACCTTGAAACCGATATCCATTTCAAGCCTACCGACTCCCACAGCTACCTAGAATACACCTCCTCCAACCCCCCTTCCTGCAAAAATGCCATCCCCTATTCCCAATTCCTTTGCCTCCGCGGCATCTGCTCCTGAGATGAGGCATTCCACTCCTGGACATCCCAGATGTTCTTGTTTTTCAAGGACCGCAACTTCCCCTCCACAGTGGTCGAAAACGCCCTTGACAGTGTCTCTCGCATTTCCCACAACTCATCCCTCACACCCCCTCCACGCAATAACAACCAAAACAGAAGCCCCCTTGTCCTCACATACCACTCCACCAACCTCCGGATCCAACGCATCATCCTCTGGCACTTCCGCCATCTGCAGTCTGACCCCAGTACCAGAGATATTTTTCCCACCCCACCCTTATCTGCTTTCCGGAGGGACCACTCTCTCCGTGACTCCTTTGTCCGCTCACACTCCCCACCGGCCCCACCTCACCCGGCACTTTTCCCTGCAACCGCGGGAAGTGCTACACCTGCCGCTACACCTTCCCCCTCACCCCCATCCCAGACCCCAAGAAGACTTTCCAAATCCAACAGATGTTCACCTGCACATCTGCTAATGTGGTATACTGTATCCACTGTTCCCGTTGTGGCCACCTCTACATCGGGGAAACCAAGCGGAGGCTTGGGGACTGCTTTGTGGAACACCTACGCTCGGTTTGCAACAAACAATTGCACCTCCCAGTGGCGAACAATTTCACCTCCCCCTTCCATTCCTCAGACGACATGTCCATCCTGGGCCTCCTGCAATGCCACGACGATGCCACCTGAAGGTTGCAGGAACAGCACCTCATGTTTCGCTTGGGAACCTTGCAGCCCAATGGTATCAATGTGGACTTCACAAGCTTCAAAATCTCCCCTCCCCCTACTGCATCCCAGAACCAGCCCAGCTCATACCCGCCTCCCTAACCTGTCCTTCCTCCCACCTATCCCCTCCTCCCACCTCAAGCCCCACCCTCATCTCCTACCTACTAGCCTCATCCCACCTCTTTGACCTGTCCGTCCTCCCTGGACTGACCTATCCCCTCCCTAACCCCCGACCTACACTCACCTTTACTGGCTCCAACCCCGCCTCCTTAACCTGTCTGTCTCCTCTCCACCTATCTTCTCCTTTATCCATCTTCTATCCGCCTCCACCTCTCTCTCTATTTATTTCAGAATCCCCTTCCCCTCCCCCATTTCTGAAGAAGGGTCTAGACCCAAAACGTCAGCCTTCCTGCTCCCCTGATGCTGCTTGGCCTGCTGTGTTCATCCAGCTCTACACCTTGTTATCTCAGATTTTCCAGCATCGGCAGTTCCTACTATCTCTGTAGAACTGTAACCTTTTCTCTTCCAAATTGTTACAGTCCAATGCCTAACTTTCTAATTAGCTCTCACTAAATGGCATGTAATGCATTGGTTGGTCAGAAGGTACAAGACTGATCCCTGATTTTGTCCTAAGAGTGTTGCATGTGAGATACCACAAGCTGCCTTTAATTCGCTTCTTATTAAGAAATCTCACGGATAAACAAATACTTAAACAATCATTTAAAGTTTATTGCATGTCGCATACAAACTAAGACCCCTGAAGTAAGCAGGTTTAACCTCACATCTCAAGTTGGCTATTCCCAGTGGAATTTAGCCATGATTCCCTCTGAAAATGTCTGCCCTTGGATGTGTGTCCAGGCTGCGATCCCTGGGCAGTGTTGTTCTCTGGAGTTCTGTTGCTGAAGAATCCTGTGGTTGAATTCTTATACAATTTTCTTCCTTTCAAGTTTAAGGGGTGACATTATTGATGGTCTTTTGTATTCTTTCATCCATAATATTGCAAGTCTGCAGCTTGCCACCTTATCAGAAGTAGAGAAAGTGGAGTGGCAGGTTGACATAATAATGAAGAAGGCATATGGTATGCCTGGCTTTATTGGTCAGTCAATTGAGTGTAGGAGTTGGGGAGGGTCATGTTGAGGTTGCACAGGACATTGGTTCGGCCACTTTTGGAATATTGCGTTCAATTCTGGTCTCCCTGCTGTAGGAAGGCTGTTGTGAAACTTGAAAGTTGAAAAGATTTGCAAGGATGTTTCCGAGGTTGGAGGGTTAGAGCTACAGGGAGAGGCTGAATAGTTTGGGGCTATTTTTTCCTGAAATGTTGGAGGCTGAGGGGTGTCCTTGTCGAGGTTTATAACATCATGAAAGACATAGGATAGGCTGAGTGGCCAAGGTCTTTTCCCCAGGGTAGCAGGATCCAAAACTAGAGGGGCATAGGTTTAGGTGAGAGGGGAAAGATTTAAAAGGGACCTAAGTGGTAACCTTTTCACGCAGAGGGTGTTGCATATATGGAATGGGCGATGGAGACTGGTACAATTACAACATTTAAAAGGCATCTGAATGGGTATATACATAGGAAGCGTTTAGAGGGATATGCGCCAAATGCTGGCAAATGGGGCTAGATTAATTTAGGATACCTGGTCGGCATGGATGAGTTGGACCAAAGGATCAGTTCCCATGTTGTAGAGCTCTATGACTCTATAAGTAGCTTCCCTGTTCCTTGTTACATTCGGTGTTAACAGTCTGTTTGAAGCACAGCTTTCCTGTGATTAACCCCTTAAATTCTTCTGCAGGGCAATGAGTTGTCCTTGTAGCATAAAGCAGCCACTTATCAAGTAGTTGTTAAAACGGCAACAGACGTATTACAGCATAATGATCAGGAAATAAATCACAAACCATAATAGATTAATAAGCAGTAATATAGTGTGGCATGGTGGCTCTTTGTTTAGCACTGTTTCCTCACAGTGCCTGGGACCAGTCCAAAGATGTGCAGGTTAGGGTGCATTGGCCATGCTAAATTGCCTGTAGTGTTCAGGGATGTGTAGGTTAGGTGGGTTATAGGGGATGGGTCTGGGTGGGATGCTCTGAGGGTCGGTGTGGACTTGTTGGGCCGAAGGGCCTGTTTCCACGCTGTAGGGATTCTATGAATAATTGATTATTTTCCACATATCAGTTTATATACAAAGTGAATTGCTACACCATGCACAATTTAAAATTACACCGTTTATTAAGTAGTACAGATATACAGGCAAACTAAAACATTCTCCCCCATATCTGTATGGGTTTCCTCCAGGTGCTCTGGTTTCCTCCCACAGTCCAAAGATGTGCAGGTAAGGTAGATTGGCCATGCTCAATTGCCTATAGTGTGCAGGCAGGGTGGATTAGCCATGGGAAATGCAGGGTTACAGGGATAGGGTAGTTGGGATGTCCTTCGGAGGATCCATGTGCACTTGATGGGCTGAATGGCCTGCTTCCACACTGTGGGGATTCTATGATTTCACAGCTTTTCTACCGAATAAGGTAGAACATCCTCAACTCTTGTCTGGAACATGTTACTGATCAATCTAGTATTTGGAACCCATTTACTTTCATACATTGGGTCAACTAAAATTATCCTTGCTTTAATATCATTATGAATAATTTGAATATCTATCGCTTGTCCCATAAAAATCATTTCCTGACCATTATTAGAATAGGTGTATCCAGCTTGATGCATTCCGACCAGAATCCTGTCGGAGGTAATCACTGGGGAACCGGATGATCCTGGTCCAAATTTTGTGCAATATGTGATTATGTTACGGGAAAACAAGCTTTGGAAACTTCCTTCAGTGAATCAGTGCATCCAAGTTAATTCATTCTCAAACCCCTGCTCTCTACACCTCATCTGATCACAAACCGGGCTACTACGAGCATATTGCAGAAAAGAATTCACTTCGTCATAATGTTGCTCCAATGGGATTATTAGACACTTATCAAATTTCTTATCTTCAGCTCCTGGATAGCCAATAATATAAACATGCCCGTCATTAGGCTTTGTGCCACTTAACCAATAAAGACTTATGGGCAATTGAGTTGGGTGACAATAGACATCAAATAAAATATAGTCAAGTTCCTTTGAGCATGTGATGATTGATTTAAATCTGAAATAGATGTTCGTCAGATTCTCAAAACTGACCCGTACCCTTTCGAGGGACATGCAATCATCGATAACGTGGTGACAGGTCAGAAATTGGTTGCTGTGATATAGAAAACAGGACGCTCTCCTAACAAATCCCATCTCGCCTTCATAACATATAATCCCCACAGAGTAGGAGATTTTCTGCAAATAATGGGAACTGTTAGTGGGAAAGGTTGTGGCATCTTCCATTTCCACATCCTGGACCTGTGGAGAAAAAGGACAAGTGTGAAAGAAATAGCAGCAAACTCTGAGGTACAGAGGGATCCGGGTGTCCTGGGACATTAATCACACAAAATCTGTCTGCAAGGGACTGCAAGTGATTAGGAAGGCAGATGAAATATACTGTACATACTCGAGTAAAAGTCGATCTCATGTAAAAGTCGACCTCCTATCTTTGGCCAAAACATCTCAAATTTTCCATATATCTCGTGTAAAAGCCAACCCTAGTTCTTCACAGATAACAGATCAACATTTGTGAGTTATTATATCCATACCGCTAAATGTTACAATGAGGGAATGATATTTGAGACTGTATGAGAGTCAAACTCATACAACAGTAGATGAGAGAAAACAGAGGGAAACTGAAGAATTTTGCATGAAAGTTTAAGATGCATCAGGTCAGAGTCAGGCACTCGAGGTAATTACCAGTACCATAATTTATTGTGTTTTTCTTCTTTATTTGTTTAGAGATTAATTCGTCTTCTGCTAATGATAACGTATTTTGGACTGTGGCATGAATTTCAGCCGCCCAAAAGCAGTATATGTGTAATAGTCAGCCCCATAAATTTAACCTTAAAAACTAGTCTAAAAATTTCAACTTTTACACGAGTATATACAGTAGGTGTTTTCTACAAGATGAATGGTGTATAGG
The DNA here is from genome assembly GCF_021869965.1 of Rhincodon typus. NCBI lineage: Eukaryota > Metazoa > Chordata > Chondrichthyes > Orectolobiformes > Rhincodontidae > Rhincodon > Rhincodon typus. The sequence goes on along the minus strand of NC_063379.1, from coordinate 2,588,877 downwards.
CAGAACCAGCGGGCCACAGGCTGAGGAAACGGGGTAGGCCTTTTAGGACTGAGATGAGAAGAAATTTTTTTCACCCAGAGAGTGGAATTCACAACCGCAGAAAGCAGTTGAGGTCTAAACATTGAAGACTTTCAAGCAAAGGTGTAGCTATAGTTCTTCAGATTAAAATGATCAAAGAGCATAGGGAGAAAGCAGGAACTGGCTCAAAGGACTGAATGGCCTAATCCTGCTTCTATATTCTATATTCCGATATTTTTGCACTTCTTTATCAGTAAGGAAGCATTACAACAGATGTGTGGAGGATTGACAAGGCCACAGTTGGAATGCTATGTCCAGTTTTGTTCTTTTGACGAAAGGACATGAATTTACTAGAAACAGTTCAGAGATGTTTTCTTGACTGATTCCAGAGATGAGGAGGTTAACTCATGAGGAAAGGTTCAACAGAGTAGGACCTGATCTTATTGAATGGGATAAGATCATGAGGGATCCCGACAGGATGAAGAGTATGTTTCTCCTTCTGGGAGCGACGGAAAGTGGGGCACACTGTTCGGAAATGAGGGATCTCCCACTTCAGTAGGAGGTTTTCTTGTCTCCCAGATGGTCTGCAAAACTCTGCCTCAGGTAGTAGCAGAAACAAAGTCATCCAATATTTTTATTGCAGAGATAGATTGACAAGGTGTTCAAACATTGTCAAGGGAAGGGAAGAAAGTGGAGCTGAGGTCACAATCAGGGAAGCCGCAATTTTATTGAATGGCAGAACAGGTCAGAGGAGACAAATGGCCTGTTTCTACACCTGATTCATACCTTTACATGTTTGTATGACGAAAATATTCCAACATTCCACTATCAATCCTCACCGCCATTCTGCAGTATAGATCCTCAACTTTAGACCAGAAGAACACAAGCTATAGGAGCAGAATTTGGGCATTCAGCCCATCTAGTCCACTCTGCTATTCAACCATGGCTGACATGTTTCTCAACCCTATTCCCCTGCCTCCTCCCTTTGATCCCCTAACTAATCAATAACCTATCTATCTCTGTTTAAATACCCTCAATGACTTGGCCTCCATAGCCCTCTGCAGCAATGAGTTTCACAGATTCACCACCCTCTGGCTGAAGAAATTCCTCCTCATCTCAGTTCTAAAGGGTTGCCCTTTCATTCTGAGGCTGCGCCCTCAGATCCTCGTCTCTCCTACTAGTGGAAATATCTTCTCCACATCCACTCTATCCAGACCCCTCAGTATTCTGTAAAGTTTCAATCAGATCCCCCCCCACTTTCTAAATTCCCTCGAGTACAGACCTAGAGTCCTCAACTGTTTCACATGCGTCAAGCCCTTCACCCCCGGGATCATTCTGGTGAGCCTCCACTGGGCCCCTCCAACACCAGCGCAGCCTTTCTTAGATACAAAGCATAATTTCTTCATGCACATTCCAAATGCCGCCTGACCAGAGCCGTATATAGCCTCACCAGCGCATCCTGGCTCTTGGCAAATCTGTTTTTGATATTATTATAATGTTGTAGTAGACAGAGTCACGGACTGGTTTGTTGACCGTGAAGGGACATAGATTCCCAAAGCCGATATTTTTAAAGAGCGATCACTTTCACCACGTAATATTCATTTTCTTTCATTATTGAAAATTTTGGGAAGTGGTTAAACAAGCTCAGAACCCTGTCGCTTAACAATAGTATTGTTAACTCGGGTGTGGGTTTGGTTATAAACCGAAACAATTTGACGAGATAAAACCAGGAACTTTAAATTAATTTGATTTACCATACCCGCTCCGACACCATGTCGTGGAAACGTGCAATGCCAGACCTTGGCGGTAGTGACGTGGTGAACTGAAGCAAGATAAGCTCTTGCCATGATAGGACAAGTTGAGTAGATTCCTGACAAAAAGCACGTTGGATCCTAGACTTCATTCATAATGGCAAAGAGACTTTTTTGCCAAGTCTTTATATAATGCTGCCCAGACTTCAGATGGAGTGTCATGCTCTTCCTATACATGAAATCTCTTTCCTCTGCAATAAAGAATTCCACAGATTCACTCCCCTCTGCGAGAAGAAATTCTTCCTCATCTCTGTCTTAAATGTGCGACCCTTATTCTGAGATTGTGCCCTCTGGTCCTAAACTCTCCCACAAAGGGAAACAACCTTTCCATATTTCTCCTGTCAAGTACTCTAAGAACGTTGCATGTTTCCACAAGGTCTCCTCTCATTCTTCCGAACTGTGATGGGCCCAACCTACTCGATCTCTCCTTGTAAGACATACCTGGTACCAACCCATCAGAGAAGGCTGCCTCCAGTGCCAGTCTATCTTTCCTTAGATAAAGGACCCAACATTTTACACAGTATTCTGTGGTCGGGCTCATGCCTTTTAGGGCTTTACCAAATCTCCTTATTTTTATATTCAATTTCCTTTGAAATAAAGGCCAACATTCAATTTGCCTTCCCTGTTACCTGACTGAACTTGGATGCTAACTTCATTGACGAGGACTCTCAAATCCCTCCGTACTGTAGCATTCTGCAGTCTTTCCTCATTTAAAACAATTCAACTCCTCTATTCTTCTTAACAAAGTGCATAACCTCAGATTTTCCCATATTATATTCCATCATTTTTGGATCAGAAATTGGCTAGCTGTAAGAAGACAGAGGGCGGTGGTTGATGGGAAATGTTCACCCTGGAGTTCAGTTACTAGTGGTGTACCTCAAGGATCTGTATTGGGGCCACTGCTGTTTGTCATTTTTATAAATGACCTGGATGAGGGCGTAGAAGGATGGGTTAGTAAATTTGCGGATGACACCAAACTCGGTGGAGTTGTGGATAGTGCGGAAGGATGTTACAGGTTACAGAGGGACATAGATAAGCTGCAGAGCTGGGCTGAGAGGTGGCAAATGGAGTTCAATGAGGAAAAGTGTGAGGTGATTCACTTTGGAAGGAGTAACAGGAATACAGAGTACTGGGCTAATGGTAAGATTCTTGGGAGTGTGGATGAGCAGAAAGATCTCGGTGTCCATGTGCAGAGATCACTGAAAGTTGCCACCCAGGTTGATAGCGTTGTTAAGAAGGCGTATGGTGTGTTAGGTTTTATTGGTAGAGGGTTTGAGTTTCAGAGCCATGAGGTCATGTTGCAGCTGTACAAAACTCTGGTGCGGCCTTACTTGGACTATTGCGTACAGTTCTGGTCACCGCATTACTGGAAGGATGTGGAAGCATTGGAAAGGGTGCAGAGGAGATTTACCAAGATGTTGCCTGGTATGGAGGGAAGGTCTTATGAGGAAAGGCTGAGGGACTTAGGCTGTTTTTGTTAGAGAGAAGAAGGTTAAGAGGTGACTTAATAGAGACATACAAGATGATCAGGGGATTAGATAGGGTGGACAGTGGGAGCCTTTTTCCTCAGATGGTGGTGGCTAGCACGAGGGGACGTAGCTTTAAATTGAGGGGTGATAGATATAGGACCGATATCAGAGGTAGGTTCTTTACCCAGAGAGTAGTAAGGGCGTGGAATGCCCTGCCTGCAAAAGTAGTGGACTCGCCAACTTTAAGGGCATTTAAATGGTCATTGGATAAATATATGGATGATAATGGAATAGTTTAGATTGGATGGGCTTCAGATTGGTTTCACAGGTCGGCGCAACATCGAGGGCCGAAGGACCTGTACTGCGCTGTAATGTTCTATGTTCTATGTTCTATGTTCTATCAGCCAAGTTTTTTGTCAATTCACTTAAATGTGTCTATATCCCTTTGTGTCATTACAAAGAGGCACGGGCAGCATGGGCCTAAATAGCCTCCTTCTGTACCATATCGTTCTATCATTCCATTGATATTGGAGCCTCTCATTGCTACACCAAAAGAGAGATCAGCAGTGAGACCAGTTGGTACGGTCATATATCTCTTATTTAATAATGGGGATCAAAGTGAGGGTAGACCAATTAAATACATATTTCGGTTCTTTTTTCACAAAAGACAACACAAATTATGTCCCAAAAAATGTAGAAGAACACAGGATGTAGGAAGAGGGTAGAACTGATGGAAATCAGTATTAGTAAGGAAATGGTGTTGGAGAAATTGATGGGATTGAAGGCTGATAAATCCCAGGGCCTGATAACTTGCATCCCAGAGATACTTAAACAAGTGGCCTTAGAAATAGTGGATGTGTTGGTGGTCACTTTCCAAGATTCTGTAGTCTCTGGAACAGTTCCTTAATATTGGAGGGTGGCTAATGTGACCCCACTATTTAAAAAAAAGGATCGAGAGAAAACAGGGAAAACAGGCCTGTTAGCCTGACATCAGTAGTGGGGAAAAATGCTAAAATCCATTATAAAAAGTTAATAACACCAAGGACTCAAGTTCTGTTCCACCCTCGGGCAACTGTCTGTGTAGAGTTTGCACGTTCTCCCTGTGTCTGCGTGGCTTTCCACCGGTTGCTCCGGTTTCCTCCCACAGTCCAAAGATATGATGGATTGGCCACAATAAATTGCCCATAGTGTCCAGGGATGTGCAAACTAAGTGGATTAGCTGTGGTTAATGTTGGATTCCGGGGATAAAGTGGGGACACGGCCTGGTTGAGATGATCTTCGGAGGGGCGGTGAGATCCAATAGGCAGAATGGCCTCTATCTCTACCGTAGTGATTCTGTGATTAATGGCAGAGCACTTGGAAAACTGTGATAGGATTAGACAGAGTCAGCATAAAGTTGTGAAAGGGAAATCATGTTTGACAAATTGACTGGAATTCTTCAAGAACGTAGCAACAGAGTTGATGAAGTGGAATGAATGGATGTGATTTATTTGGACTTTCAGAAAGATTTTGACAATGTCCCACATAAGAGATTTGTACGTGAAACTAAATTGCATGCGTTTGAGGACAGTATATTGAGATAGATCGAGAACTAGTTAGCAAACAACAAAGAGTGGGAATAAATGGGTCTTTTTCTTACTGGCAGGCAATAACCAGTGAGGTACTGTAGGGATTGGCACCAGGACCCCAGCTATTCACAACATAAATTAAAAATTTTCAGAAGGGAACTAAATGTAATATCTCCAAGTTTTCGGTTGACACAAAGCTGGATGGGAGGGTGAGCTGTGAGGAGGGTGCAGAGATGTTTCAGTGTGATTTAGACAGGCTGAGTGAATGGACAAATGCATAGCAGTTGCAGTACCATGTGGAATAATGTGAGGTTGACCATTTTGGCAGCATACAGAGGAAGCCAGGCTCTTTTTTTTGCATGGTTATAAATGAGAGAGACCTGATGTCCTTGTGCTCCAGTCGTAAAAAGTAAGCATGCAGATGCAGCAGATGGTGAAGAACGGAAATGGTACGTTGGCCTTCAAAGAGAGAGGACTAACGTACAGGAGCAGGATGCCTTACTGCAGGGCCTTGGTAAGGCCACACCTGGAGTATTGTGTGCAGTTTTGGTCTCCTTATCTGAGGAAGGATGGACGGTGTGCAGCAGAAGCTTACAATAGGGGATAGGCTGTGTAGGACTGAGATGAGGAGAAATGTCTTCACTCAAAGAGTGGGGAGCCTGTGGAATTCTCTGCCACAGTAAGTGGATGAGGCCAAAACATTGAATGTTTTCAAGAAGGAGATAAATTTAGTTTTTGGAGCTAAAGGGGAGAAAGACAAACAGGAGAGTGAGTTGGATGACCAGCCGTGATCACATTGAATGGTGGAATGGCTTATTACTGCTCATATTTTTCTATCAGTTTAGGTGGCTTCCTATACTCCATTGGCTATGGAATACTCTGTTGGTCATCAGGAAGTCCCCATGCACTCCACATTATCTTATTGAAATGGATATTCATTTTTATTGCTTAACAGGATGAGGGAGTCACTGGCTAGGCAGCATTTATTGCCCATCCCTAATTGCCCAGAGAGCAGTTGAGAGTCAACCATATTGCTGTGGGTCTGGAGTCACATGTAGGCCAGACCAGGTAAGGTTGGCAGTTTCCTTTCCTAAAGTGAACCAGATGAGCTTTTTCCTGATAATTGATTCATTAGACTCCTAATTCCAGATATTTTATTGAAATCACTTTCCACCATCTGCCATGGTGGGATTCGAACCCGGGTCCCCAGGATGTTACTTGGATCTCTGGATTAACAGTCTAGCGATAATACCACTCGGCCACCTCCTCTCCAATATGATGCCATTGTGAATGGACTTGACAGACTTACTGAGAGATCGATGATTTATAGAAACTGGGGAGCACAGGTTAAATGTGAGGAGTCTCCCATTTCAGACTGAGATGAGGAGGAATCTTTTCTCTCAGTGTCACAGCCTTTCCTCGAGACCAGTGGATGTTGGTCAATGATTAAGCACTCTTCAAGCTGAGGAAGATGGATCCTTGACCAACAAGGGAGGCTAAAGTTATCAGGGCTAAGTAGGAATATGCAGTTAAGGACAGAATCAGACCAGCGATGATCTTATTGAATGGCAGAGCAGGCCTACTCCCACTCCAAATTCATCCTCCACAGTCGTCTAAAACAAAATGTTTTGAGTCTTCTATAGCACACAGCTACATTCCTCTCTGAACTTACAATGTGGTTCATTAGTTTATTGGAAACAATGTGTAAACAATTACAAAGTATTCTTGCATGAAAGGGAAAGGAATTTTATTCCCTCAAGGAGAAAGTAATCAAGTCATGACATTAATCACATACTCAGGCAGCTGCAGATACAAAGGTAAACGTGGGGTCATGACAATTTCAAAAAGGTCACAAAATCATGTCGTTGAAATTCCTTAGGATGATCTGAAGGTGTAAGGTTTTAACCTGAGATCATGGTTTGTTCACAGAGTCTTGGATAAACAACAGGTGTAAGTATTGCAGATATCTTAGAGATCGCAGTGACGAGTCTCCAAATTGATATGTTACCAGATTTTGTCCTTTCTGGGTAAGTGCAGAGAGAGAGAGAGATAGAGCTTTCATTAGTTCCAATCACAAATCCACCTCTTTCACTTGCCAAAGGAGCTTCTTGAAATACAATCCATTTATCATCTGTGTCTGAGTTTGTTGTATCTAAACTGGGTGATGTCGATTTTTTTTAAAATCTCTGAATATGAACTTTTCATGAAGGTGGAAAACAACAGGAATACTGGTTGCTTTCAGGCATTTTTCACGTTAATTTCATCCAAGCCTAGTTTTTGGATGATGCCTTCAATGAAGATTCACTCGAGTTTTGTTTCGGTTTTCACAGCAGCCTTTTTCAAGTCTGTGTTCTCCCCATTTCAGACCTTGGATGTATTAAAATCAGATGATAGCTTTTAAAAATCAATGGTCCATATTTCATCACCATCGTGAGAGCATGGTCCACCCAGTGAAACTGGGCTTGGTCATTTTGGTCTCAGATACGAGATACATAGCAGCTTGAGAGACCCAGGCTGTTTGGGACCTTAGAAACGTGATTGCAGAAACTAGAAGCAAGAGTAGGCTAGATTGAGGGTCCTGCGGAATTCTCTGCCGCAGAATGCAGTTAAGGACAAAACATTGACTGTTTTCAAGGCCTTTAGAGGTTTATAAAATCATGAGGGATATTGTGAAACTTGAAAGGGTGCAGAAAAGATTTTCAAGGATGTTGCTGGGTTGGAGGGTTTGAGCTATAAGGAGAGGCCAAATAGGCTGAGGCTTTTTTCCCTGGAGTGTCGGAGGCTGAGGGGTGACCTAATAGAGGTTTATAAGATCATGAGGGGTATGGATAGGGAAATAAACAAGGTCTTTTCCCCAGGGTAGGGGAGTCCAAAACAAAAGGGCATAGGTTTAAGAGTGGAGAGATTTAAAAGGGACCTATAGGGGCAACTTTATCACTCAAAGGGTGGTGCGTGTATGGAGTGAGCTGCCGTGGGAAGTGATGGAGGCTGGTACAATTACCAACATTTTAAAGACATCTGGATGGGTATATCAATAGGGAATCTTTAGAGGCATGTGAGCCAAATATAGCAAATGGGACTAGATTATTTAGGATATCAGTTTAGCATGGACGAATTGGACCGAAGGGTCTGTTTCTGTGCTGTATGTCTCTATGTCTGTGACTCTAAGAAGCAGATGGATAGATTTCTTTGGGATAAAAGGATCAAAGGGCATTGGGGAAGAAATCAGGAACAGGGGACTGAGTTGGATAATCAGCTATGATCCTATTGAATGGTGGAGCAGGCTGGAAGGGCTGAATGACCTACTCCTGCTTCTGTTTTCTATGCTTCTGCATCGAGCTGAGGGCTGTGTGGCCGGTCATCATAGGGTCTTGGAGTTTGGGGCCAGGAGCAGATTGGTGCCAGATCTTTGTCAACATCGCCCTTACCAATGAAGACCCCAAGTCATTCTGAGGAGTGGGCAGAGTGGCAAAGAAGATTCTGGGTGCCCCTCAGAGATTATGTTTCAGGAGCACAGCAAGAGTTCATTGAGCAACTCCAACACGATCCTTGTGCCAGTCATGAGTCTTCGCAAGTCTCTCTGTGGCACCAAAATGGACAGTGCCATGAGACCCTGAGTCTTTTCAACTCCTCATGAACAGAGTTCTCCCTCCGTTACAATCAAGGCAGAAGATATTGGGGAAACTCAACACCTGTAAAGAGAGAGAGAGGGATAGTTAATGTTTCGAATCTGGTATGACTCTTCTTCAGAACTGAAGAGACAGGGAGAAAAGTAATGGATTTTATCCCAAAGAATCAGCCTTTCTGCTCCTATGATGCTGCTTGGCCTGCTGTGTTCATCCAGCCCTGCACCTTGTTGTCTCTATAAATTAACTGGTTGTTTTTGATCAGCATGGATGCAATGGGCTGAAGGACCGTTCTCCGTGCTGTCAATCTCTGTGACTCTATGTCTCAATCCTCACGTAATTAGTGAACACACTTCCTTCGCACCCACAGACTGTTTTCCCCAGTTAGTTTCTGCTGTGCGGAATCTGAGAAACAGTTTATATTCCTAATGCACCTTAATACTGATGATCAGACAGGATTTTAATGTCTACAAATTGTTATACAGTCATTAAGATCAATCCGATTATAAAGTTTACATTTTGTCAATGACCCTGCTATAATCCCTTAATAAAGCTGACAATCTTGGGAACGTAGTGTCTTTTCTTCAATCTTGGAAGATCAAATAAACACAGTCTCTCAGTCTTACAGCTGCAATTACAATTTTAACGTGACAACATTTCGTCTTCTATTTGCATGCTGTAAGTTGGTCTACAATGGAAATTTAGTCCTCTCATTGGGTATCTGTCCTCACTGCATTTAAATTATGAGTGATGAGTGACTCGATTTCCAAGCTATCTCATGTGTTCTGTTCCATTAAGATTGGAGGAGCTGATGCAAACACTTTTACTCTGATCCCACTGACTCGGTCTTCAATATGATTTCATACACTCTCCCTTTACTTCATCTGATAACCCACATTCTACCATTTCATTGGTGTCCCTGTAACTGCTCAACAATTCTCTAATCATATTCCCATTGAAAAAAGGAGAAAATCAATCCTTTTCTGAGTTATAAATGTTATATACAACTTGAGCGGTTTATAAATGAAATTTCCTTGGAATCTTCAGCTTTTACAGCAAAGAACCTTACTTTCCCACTGCTGTCGTAGAATTGTTCTATCACCTTTTCTGTGACCGTTCATTGTGATGATCTACCCAAATTACGGGCATTTTTATCAGTCAATAGTGTGGAACTGGAGGAACACAGCAGGTCAGGCAGCATCAGAGGAGCAGAAAAGTCGACGTTTTGGGTTTATACCCTTCATCAAGACTGGGGAGGGAGCCTGGAAATAAGTAGAGGGAGGGGGTGGGGCTGGGGGAAGGTAGGTGGGGTGGTGATAGGTGGATGCAGGTAGGGGATTGTGGAGATAGGTTATGGGAAGGGTGGAGCAGTTAGGTAAGAAGGAAGATGGACAGTTTGTGTCAGGTCAAGAAGGTGGGGATGAGAGGGAGGGTTGGACGTGGGATGAGGCCGAGGTTGGGGAGATTTTGAAACTGGTGAATTCTATGTTGAGGCCATCGGGCTGTAACCTCTTGAGGCATGGTGTTGATTCTCCAGTTTATGTGTGGCCTCATTGTGACACTGGAGGAGGCCAAGGATGGACATGTCACCCAGGGAGTTGAGGGGGAGTTAAAATGGTTGGCAACTGAAAGGTGCTGTTGATTATAGCATACAGAGCGCAGATGCTCCATGAATCGGTCACCGAGTCTGCGCTTGGTCTCTCCGACGTAGAGGAGGTCACATCGGGAACACATACAGTAGACCAGGTTGGAGGATGTACAGGTGAACCCCTGTCTGATTTGGAAAGATTGTTTGGGGCCTTGGATGAAGGGGAGGGGGGAGGTGTAGGACCAGGTGTATTGTAGCACTTCCTGCGGTTGCAGGGAGAGGTGCCGGGTGTGATGGGATTGTTGGGGAGTGTGAAGCGGACGAGGGAATCGCGGAGTGAGCGGTCCCTACGGAAGGCAGATGGGGTGGGGAGAGAAATGTCTCTTAGGTGGTGGGGTCGGATTGTAGGTGGTGGATGTGGCAGAGGATGATGAGCTGGATGCGGAGGTTGGTGGGGTGCCATTTAGCTACTTCCATAATTTGTTCAACAATCTGCAATATTCTATTGTCCATAATCTCTGAATAATATCAACTCAGATTTCTGCTCCTTAATTTGGTCTATTATTCTCAAATTCTCTACTTGAAGATCGCTTCACTCAATAAATAACACCATACTTGGACTTAATATTCTCCAGCACTCTTACTCTCTATCCTTCTTCAGGATATTTCTAACTAAATTTATTTTATTCATTAACAGGATGAGGGTGTCGCTGGCTAGGCAGATTTATTGCCCATCCCTTATTGCCCAGAGAGCAGTTCTGAGTCAACCATATTGCTGTGGGTCTAGAGTCACATGTAGGCCAGACCAGGTAAGGGTGGCAGTTTCCTTCTCTAAAGGACATTAGTGAACTAGGTGGGTTTTTCCCCTGACAATTAACAATGGATTCACAGTCATCATTAGATTCTTCATTCCAGATATTTTATTGAATTCAAATTCCACCATCTGTCATGGTGGGATTCCAACCCAGGCTCCCAGAATATTATCTGGGTCTCTGGATTAATAGTCTAGCAATAATAGCACTCGGCCATCACCTAGTTCAAAGCCATTACTTGTTCAAATGCAAATTCTCCCCCTTTTTCCAATTTTCCTCACTCTTGCAGATATCAGTGTGTTTAACTCCACCCTAATAGATTTAATTAAAAACAGAGATTGCCGAAGAAACTCAGCAGTTCTGGCTGCATCTGTAGGGAAAAAGCAGAATTCTGAGTCACCAGACTCAGAGCAGTGAAGCTGCTTTCTCTCTCTCCACAGATACTGCCAGACCTGCCTGCAATTTCCACTTTTGTTTCAAATCTCAGAAAATGATTGCATATCATCTTTTATCAATGGGAATATGATTAGAGACTTGTTTAGCAGTTGTACTGACACCAGTGAAACGACAGAATGTGGGTTATCATACGAAGTAAAGGGAGACAGTAGTGAAAGTCGAGTCATTCGGATCAGAACAGTTTTTTTTTGTTTGAATCTGACTGTTTTAAGTCAGTTTCTCTGATTTTTTGATGATATTTCTCAGTTACTGATCACGCTTTTTGTGAAATAGATGCATATGACTGAAACCTACGCTTCAGTGCAATTTTTCCCATTCTTTGTACCAGTCTATTTTTGACTGGTATCAGCATATTCTCACACACCAATGCGGTATCCCAATACAATATGTAGGTATTTTTGATGTAACTTGGGTTTCATTGATGCAAATTGGCTGTGATGCGATTGGTAGATGCTGTTTGGATAATGCGAGCTTTCTACTGTACAGTATAGCGAATTTCTACAGCGATTTCTCTATAACACAATTTTCAATGGCAATTTTCTATAGTGCAATTTTCTACAGGACAATGTCACATAAGAATGTTATAGGAGAAATACCAATTTTGATTCTCATATGGTCTTATCAAAAGATCTGTGAGATTTTTACTTATCTCTCAATATACGGTCCCAATGCATTGGATGGTGGTCCAACTCTATAACTCTATAAGTGTCAAAACTGTACTCTTAAAAGAAAAGATGAGGACACAAACCTCACCAAGAGAAAGATATTGCTCTTGTCTCCGCTAAATTGCAAGTTTACGTCAATTTATGTTAGGACACAGTATTTGATACCTTGTTTGTGCCACATTTCTCCTGCCACCACCCTCCAAACTCAATCACTTGCTCTCATCCAATTCATTAGTTCCCATCCTATTGCATGAGCCCTGGACAAATATACAGTCTCATTATTTCTTGAAAACAGAAATCAAACAATTTTATTTGATTCTTTTGTTTGTCTCTCCATTCTTTCTCTTTCTTTCTTAATATATCATGCTGGATATATTTTTATATTAAAAATCTCAAAATTTGTCCAAATTCAAATATTTCATTCACTGCTTCAAACTAACAATTTTTCTTCCATGCTGGGACTCCGTGTATGCATTCTATTATTCTTCCTGGTAACTCTTAAAATTTCAATTCAATTTCAAATCCCTCTAAATATTTTAGA
>NC_063379.1:2572277-2576313 GCF_021869965.1 Rhincodon typus | reverse complement strand
TGCTATCCATTGCCGTGTGGTGACTTTGGAATCTGCAGATGGATTCAGGAGTTCTCCATGCTGCCAAAATCAAAATGCATCCATTCTGCTTTAGGAAGAATTGGTTGATCAATCCAAAAAAAAAACCCTGCAAATAAAAAAAAGTATTGAGCATTATATATTCTCAAAGCTTGTGCAGTCAACTTAAGCCACCACTGTTCGAAAAGGGGCAAGGCAAAAGTTTTTGGAAGGAAGTAGAATTAGAATTAGATTTTATTGTCTCATGTATTGCATTTTGGTCAAACAAACAAGGGCAGGACTTATACAATTAAAGGGCCTTGGGTAGTGTTGTAGAATAGAGAAACCTAGGGGTGCAGGTACATAATTCTTTGACGCTTGCATGACACATAGATAAGGTGGTTAAAGAAGGCGTTTAGCTCGCCTGCGTTCATTGCTCAGACTTTTGAGTGTAGGAGCTGGGACATCATGTAGGGGTTGTATAGGTTGGTGAGGCCTCTTCTGTACCTGCAAACCAACCTTCTGTGATTCATGCACAAGGACACCCAGGTCCCTCTGCACAGTAGCATGCTGCAATTTTTTTACCATTCAAGTAATAGTCCCTTCCACTGTTATTCCTACCAAAATAAATGACTGCAAATTTATTAATATTGAATTTCATCTGCCAGACCTTTGCCCACTCACTTAAACTATGTATATCCCTTTGCAAACTTTTGGAGTCCTCTGCACACTTTGCTCTACCTCTCATCTTGGTGTCATCTGCAAACTTTGACATACCACACGAGGTCCCCAACTCCAACTCACCTATGTAGATTGTAAACATTTGCAGTCCCAACACTGATCCCTGAGGCACACCACTAGTCAGTGTTCGCCAACCAGAAAGGCACTCATTTATCCCCACTCTTTGCTTCCTGTTAGTTAACCAATCCTCGATCCAAGCTAATATATTGCCTATAATGCCACACACCTTTATCTTATGCAGCAGACTTTTGTGCAGCACCTTGTTGAACGCCTTTTGGAGATCCAGATACACCACATCTCTTGGGTCCCTGTTGTCCACCATGCTTGTAATGTCTTCATAGAATTCCACCAAATTAGTCAAGCATGACCTGCTTTTCATGAACTCATGCTGTGTCCACCCAATGGGACAATTTCTATCTAGATGTCTTGCTATTTTTCCTTGATGATAGATTCAAGCATGCTTGCCACTACAGAAGTTAAGCTAACTGGCCTATAATTCCCCATCTTTTATCTACTTCCTTTTTTGAACAGTGGTGTCACATTGGCTGTTTTCCAATCTGCTGGAACTGCCCCAAAGTCCAGTGAATTTTGGAAAATTACCACAAGTGCATTTGCTGTTACTCCCGTCATCTTTTAGTACCTTGGGATGCATTCCATCAGGGCCAGGAGACTTGCCTACTTTTAGCTCCATTAGCTTGCCCAATACTACCTCTTTTGTTATAATGCTCATGTCTCGGTCCTCACCTACCTTCGTTTCTTTGTCATCAATTACTGGCAAGTTATTTGTGTCCTCCACTGTGAAGACCGGCACAAAATATCTGTTCAATGCCTCAGCTATGTCCTCATTTTCCATTATTAAATTCCCCTTCTCATCGTCTAGAGTACCAATGTTTACCTTAGCCACTCTTTTTCGCTTTATATATTTATAGAATCTTTTGCTATCTGTCTTTATATTCTGAGCTGGTTTAGTCTCATAATCTATCTTACTTTTCTTTATAGCCTTTTTTATGGTTTTCTGTTGACCTTGAAAGTTTTTTTCCAGTCTTCTAATTTTCCACTGGTCTTTGCCACTTTGTATGCCTTATCTTTCAATTCGATAGCCTCCCTTATTTTCTTAGACATCTATGGCTGATTACCCCTTTTCTTACAATCCTTCCTTTCCACTGGTATATACTTTTGCTGAGCACTTTGAAAAATTGTCTTCCACGCTGTTCCTCAACACCAAAGAGTCTCTGCTTCCAGTTTACTTCAGCCAACTCCTCCCTCATCCTATTGTAGTCTCCTTTGTTTGAGTACAGGACTCTGGTGTTAGATTTATCTTCTCACTTTCCATCTGTATTCTAAATTCAACCATACTGTGACTGCTCCTTCCAAGAGGTTCCCTAACTATGAGATCATTAATCATTAATCATTAATTAAACTATGTTCCTCTCTCGTCGGTTCCATTACATACTGTTCAACAAAGCCATCGAGGAAACATTGAATGAACCCCTCCTCAAGGCTGTCTTGACCAACCCGGTTCGACCAATTAACATGTAGATTAAAATTCCTACCCCCCCAAGATAATTGCTGTACCGTTTTTATAGGCATTAGCTGTTTTGTTGTTTATTGCCTGTCTCAATGTGATGTTATTATTTGGTGGCTTATAGACTATGCCTATCCGTGTCATTTTCTTCTTAGAATTTCTCATTTCCACCCAAAAGGATTCAACCTTATATTCCATAGAACCTATATCATCTGCCATGATGTCTTCCTTAAATACCAAAGCAACGCCACCTCCCTTTCCTTCCTATCTGTCCATCTGAATAGTCTGATACCCCTGGATACTTAATTCCCAGTCGTGACCATCCTGCAACCATGTCTCCATAATGGCTACTAAATCATACTCATTCGTGATAATTTATGCCATTAACTCATCTACCTTGTTTTGAATGCTATGAGCATTCAGGCAAAGTGCCTGTATGCTAGTTTTTGTACCTGCTTTTTGAATTCTAACATCTCCATTCATAATATCTCCTGAGTTTTCCTCCCTCTTAACCTCCTTCATAGCTCTCGATGTAGTTGAATCCTCCCGCATAAATGTTAACCTGCTTTTTCCTTTTCTACTTACCATTATACTTCCTGTCATTTTCACCTTCCCTTCCCCCCAGTTCACTAGTTTAAAGTCCTAGTGACCACCCTATTTATCCTTTTTGCTAGAACACTGGTTCCAGATCGGTTTAGGTGGAGACCATCCCAATGGTACAGATCCCTCCCATTCCAAAACTGATACCAATGCCCCATTAAATGGAACCCCTCTTTGCCACACCACTCTTTTAGCCATATGTTTACTTCCCTAATCTTCTGACCCCCATCCCAATTTGCACATGGCTCGGGTAGTAATCCAGAGATTATAACCTTTGAGGACCTGTTCCTTAATTTTTTTCTTAGTGCTTGATAATCCCCAAACAGGTCCTCCTTCCTAGCCTTGCCTATGTTGTTTGTCCCAATGTGGGCCACAACAACTGGATTGTCACCCTCCTGTTCCAATATGCTTTCAGGTTGGCCAGAGATGTCCCTCACCCTGGCACCGTACAGGCAACACATTGTGTGGGGCTCTGATTCTGCTTACAAAGGATGCTATCAATCCTCTGAATTATAGATTCCCCTACAACTACCACTTGTCTTTTTGCTTGCCCTCTTGAATGGCCTCCTGTACCATGGTGCAGTGGTCAACTGACTCATCCTCCCTACATACCTCCCTTTTCCTCATCCTCTTGAATTCAAGATTCCCCTACCAGCCTCGCTTGAAATCACATCCTGCTGTTCCTGATCACAGGCTGAATTTGAAGTACTTAATCTCCTGACACAAAGCATCCAGGTACTTCTCCCCTTCCCGGATGTACCACAGTGTTTGAATCTCGGATTCCAGCTCATCAACTCTGAGCTAAAATTCCTTGAGCAACCAACACTTGCTGCAGACATGGTGACTGCAACTCACAATGGGATCAGCTAGCTCCCACATCGTACAACTATAGCACATCACCTGACCAGCCATCTCCACTTGATTAATTATCAGTTAGTTAAATCCAGTTAGTTCATTTATTTATTAGTTCCGGAGTGTCTTTACTAAATGTAGGGCAGATTTCCTACCAGACAATCAGGTCACAGCTCTCCTGTGATGTCACCTTTCCAGTTAGCTTTCAGTTAATCCGGCTGCTCCTCCCTCTGACTTCACTCCTGGAAACAAGGCTGCAAATCCCTGAGGTAAATTAGATTTATATTCACTGCTCTGTGCTCCTCCTTCTGACTCTGCTCC
>NC_063379.1:2557991-2572267 GCF_021869965.1 Rhincodon typus | reverse complement strand
GAGGTAAGTTAGATTTATATTCACTGCTCTGTGCTCCTCCTTCTGACCCCACTCCCTGGAAACAAGCCGCAAATCCTTGAGGTAAGTTAGATTTCTATTCACTGCTCTGTGCTCCTCCCTCCGACTCTGCTCTCTAGAAACAAGACCAAGGTGAGAAGAGACTTTAAGGTGAGAGGAGAAAGATTTAAAAATAACATAAGGGGCATGTTTTTTTGCACAGAATTGTTCGTATGTGGAATGAACTTCCAGAAGAAGTGGTGGATGCAGATACAGTTACATCGTTTAAAAGATATTTGGATAAGCTCATGAATAGGAAAAGTTTGGAGGGATATGCGCCAAATGCAGACTGGTGGGACTAGTTTAGCTTGGGATTATGGTTGGCATGGACTTGTTAGACCAAAGGGTTTGTTTCCATGCTGTATGACTCTATTACTCGAAGTACAGGAATACAGAATAGAGTGAAAAATGTACATTGTCACCTTCTTCAACGCCATCTTTGATACAAAAACCAGAACTAAAATAAACAAAAGCATAAATAAAAGACACAGAGCCAAAAGACTCTCTTTCGCTTTTGGGCAGAGGTAAAGAACCATGTGTTGTCAGTCTTTATAGAAGGAAAGGAAAACATAGAAGGGGCAGAAGGACAATTAAATGTTACACTGGCTTAAAGTCTCTCCGCAATAAGATACATCTAAGATAACATTTTATGACCAAAGAACAAAGACACATTCAAAACCAGACCACAAGAGTTAACGTGGAGTTCAGTTATTCTCCACACTCCAGGGATTCACATTCACACAGGGAAGATTTATTACCTCAATGGAATAAAAAAGGAAAGGAAAATGTAAATGGTTCTGAAGAAGTGTCAATGGACTCAAAAAATTAACTCTGATTCTCTCCCCACAGATTCTGCCAGAACTGCTGAGTTTCTCCAGTATTTTCTACTACCATTTGTTTCAGATCTCTAGCATCCACACTTCTTTATATTAATACCTACATTTCCTGCAATTTCCACTTCTAGTTTTACAAATCTTTGAAATCAGCTTTCTCCAATTTCAGAATATCTTTGGATAATTTTGTTCAAAGCAAATTGTCCTTCCAACCTTTCCCAATTCCAGTTTTTCCTTATTTTCTCCAAAAAACCGAATCACACTTGTACACATTTACCCTGAGAAAATCTTATCACCTGGAATTAAAGATACACAGGTATTTTGTTTCAGTCTTCACAGTGGAGGACATGAATAACTTGCCAGTAATTGATGACAAATAAGATTTGGAAGTTCACTCTGGCCAGGACGTGAAATTCCAAACTTGAAATTCAATCATAAAAGTTCTAAAGTTAAACTAAATGCAAAACAAATAGAACGTAAAATAATGCAATAATAGCTCAAGGGATGGAGTTTAAAAATAGGGAGGCTATGTTGCAGAGATAGTAGGAATTGCAGATGCTGGAGAATCCGAGACAACAAGGTGCAGGGCTGGATGAACACAGCAGGCCAAGCAGCATCATAGGAGCAGAGAGGCTGACGTTTCGGGCCTAGACCCTTCTTCAGAAAAGGGGGAGGGGAAGGGGGTTCCAAAATAAATAGGGAGAGAGTGGGAGGCGGATAGAAGAGGGATAGAGGAGAGGATAGGTGGAGAGGAAACAAACAGGTCGAAGAGGCGGGGATGGAGCCAGTAAAGGTGAGTGTAGGTAGGGAGTTAGGAAGGGGATAGGTCAGTCCAGGGAGGACGGACAGGTCAAGGGGGCGGGATGAGGTTGGTCGGTAGGAGATGGAGGTGCGGCTTGAGGTGGGAGGAGGGGATAGGTGGGAGGAAGAACAGGTTAGGGAGGCAGGGACGAGTTGGACTGGTTTTGGGATGCGGTGGGGGGAGGGGAGATTTTGAAACTTGTGAAATCCACATTGATACCATTGGGCTGCAGGGTTCCCAAGCGGACTATGAGTTGCTGTTCCTGCAACCTTCGGGTGGCATCGTTGTGGCACTGCAGGAGGCCCAGGATGGACATGTCGTCTGAGAATGGGAGGGGGAGTTGAAATGGTTCGCGACTGGGAGGTGCAGTTGTTTATTGCGAACCGAGCGTAGGTGTTCTGCAAAGCGGTCCCCGAGCCTCCGCTTGGTTTCCCCGATGTAGAGGAAGCCACACCGGGTACAGCGGATGCAGTATACCACATTGGCAGTTGCAGCTGTACAGGGTGCTGGTGAGGCCATACCTGGAGTACTACATGCAGTTTTGGTCTCCTTACTTGGGAAAGGATGTACCAGTACTGGATGAGGTGCAGAGGAGGTTCACTAGATTGATCCCGGAGTTGAGAACATTGGCTTGTGAGGAGAGATTGAATAGTCTGGGACGATAATCATTGGAGTTTAGAAGAATGAGGGGCGATCTTATAGAAACAAATAAAATTATGAAGGGAATAGATAAGATAGAAGCAGGGAGGCTGTTTCCATTGATGGGTGAAACTAGAACCAGGGGGCATAGCCTCAAGATAAAGGGGGAGCAGATTTAGGACGGAGTTGAGGAGGAAATTCTTCACCTAAAGGGTTGTGAATCTGTGGAACTCCCTGGCCAGTGAAGCAGTTAAGACTACCTCATTGAATGTTTTTAAGGCAAAGATAGATAGATTTTTGAGCAATAAAGGAGTTAAACATTTGTGGTGAGTGGGTATGTAAGTGGAGCTGAGTCCACAAAAAGATCAACCATGATCATATTGAATGGTGGAGCAGCTTTGATGGGCCAGATGGTCCACTTCTGCTTCTATTTCTTATGTACTTATGTGCATAATTTTAAGCAAAAGAGGAAACAAATAACATCATTTTTCTTGATTCTTCTTTCTCCAGTTGCCTTTATCCGACTGTAACTAGATACAACAGATAAATTCACACAAGAAAGCCTTTGACAATCTGATTCCAGCGAAAACTTCATATCATTTTCATGCCACCACTGATAGCTGGTCAAGGGATATAACACTCTGCACACCTTTAATCAATTTGTATTCCACTGCAACTCTCTTCTCTGTCTGGGAGAGTCACCATAACTTCATAAAATCCAAATATTTCACCGGTGTAACTTAAGCGTACATGTTTTTAAACTGACACAGGCACATACCATAATCACTTCCGCACACTTTGTATCTCCAGGCATTCCAGAAATATGAACATATTGTATGTATCCCCAGATTTCAAGCTCCGGGGCAGAAGGACAATTAAAAGTTATGCTGGCTTAAAGTCTCGCCGCAATACAGATACATCTAAGACAACATTTTATGACCAAAGAACAAAGACACATTCAAAACCAGACCACAAGAGTTAATGAGATAACAAGGTGTAGAGCTGGATGAACACAGCAGGCCAAGCAGCATCAGAGGAGCAGGAAGGCTGACGTTTCGGGCCTAGACCCTTCTTCAGAAAATTGAGTTCAGTTACTCTCCACACTCCAGGGATTCACATTCACACAGGAAAGATTTATTACCTCAATGGAATAGAGAGACAAGCTTCTCCTTCCTCTTACAACTTCTGAACACTTCCTTCCAATTTCAGTCTTAATGCTTACCCTTTTACTTGTAAGGAAAGTGAGAGGTGCAAATTGTTTTCCATTCCAGAAAGACCAATCACGATGCAGGAGCTTGCTTCCATCCCATCTCAGCTGCCTACTGTTTGAAACATTTCCTTTTTAATTCCAACAGAATGACCAATCTTGTTTCGTTTCATTTTATCCATCAACTCCCTGTTTGCAGGCAAGACGAGCAACATAGTTCCCACTCCTCCTCACGCTGCTGTAAACTTGAGTCTTGCTTTGACTTAGCTGTGGGCTGGGGTAAGCAATTTCCTTTAAGATTCTACATCCAGCATATAATGGAACATTTATCATTGGAAATTGCAGCTAGTTTCAACATCATGTTTCTTTTCCCCCCATCTTTAAACCGTCAAGCTTGTTTTAAAGTCTCTTTCTACAATATTTAGTATAACAGAAAAAAAAGAAATAGGAATAATTCTATTGAAAAACTTAACAAAATAATATTCAGGGATTCAGGCTCATGGATCATTGGGAACTATTCTGGGGCAGAAAAGACCAGGTCAAAAAGGATGGGTTTCACCTGAACTGGAAAAGGAACAATATCCTAGCAGGAAGATTTGCTAGTTAAAGGAGACTGCAAACTATTAGAGAGAGAGAGTGGACATCCTAAGTGGCAGAGTAAATAGAAAGATAAATGAGAATGGTTTTGAATCTGAAAAGAGCAAGTTAATTAGAAAAGACAGGTGACAGAAAGTCAAAGAATGAAGTAACTCTGAAGAATTAAACTGCATTTATTTCAATGCAAGGGATCTTATAGGTAAGGCTGATGAACTTGGGGCATGTTTGGAAAAATAGGATTAGGACACGAT
This sequence comes from Rhincodon typus, assembly GCF_021869965.1. Taxonomy (NCBI): domain Eukaryota; kingdom Metazoa; phylum Chordata; class Chondrichthyes; order Orectolobiformes; family Rhincodontidae; genus Rhincodon; species Rhincodon typus. The sequence continues at coordinate 2,567,881 of NC_063379.1, read as the reverse complement.
AGCTATGAGAGAAACTTCACTGATGAATGGACAGGACTTGCAGCTTAATGTTCCAGGTTTCAAATGCTATGGGAAGGATAGGAAGAGAGGCAAAAGAGAAGGGGGAGTGGCATTTTTGATTAAGGAAAATAGTACTGCTGTAACTAGAGAAGTAATGGTCGCTGCTGTAATGGTCGCCTCATTACAGGAAAGATGTAGAGGCGTTGGAAACGGTGGAGAGGAGATTTACCAGGATGTTGCCTGGAATGGAGGGAAGGTCTTACGAGGAAAGATTGAGAGAGCTAGGGCTTTTCTCTTTCGAACGACGAAGGATGAGAGGTGACTTGATAGAGGTGTACAAAATGATCAGAGGTACAGATAGAGTAGACAGCCAGAGACTTTTTCCTAGGGTGGAGGTAGCTATTACAAGGGTACACAGTTTTAAAGTGAGTAGATACAGGGGAGACGTCAGAAGTAGGTTCTTTACTCAGAGAGTGGTAGGGGCGTGGAATGCATTGCCGGAGAGGGTAGTAAAGTCGGCCTCATTAGGGGCATTTAAGTGGCTATTAGATAGGCATATGGATGATAGTATAAGGTGGGGTGGAGGTTAGATAGATCTAAGGATTAGGGTAAAAGTTCAGCACAACATCATGGGCCGAAGGGCCTGTACTGTGCTGTACTGTTCTATGTTCTATGTTCTATTTTCTAGAAGATATTTCTGAAAAATCATCATGTGAAAATATATCGATTGAAATTAGAGATAGAAAAGGAATGATCACCTTGATAGGATTGTACTGTACACCCCCCAGTAGTCAAAGGGAAATTGAGGAACAAATATGTAGAGAAATCTCAGATATATGTGAGAATAGTAAGATTTTGTAATAATAGGTGATTTTAATTTTCCAAACATTGACCAAGACTACCATAGTGTTAAAGGTTTGGACAGTGAAGAATTTATTAAATGTGTTCAAGAAAATTTTCTTTATCACCATGCAAAAGTTCCCATTAAAGAAGGAGCAAAACTTGACCTTCTGTTGGGTAATAAGTCAGGGCAAGTGACTAAAGTGATAGGGTCTAGTGATCATAATTCTATTTATTTTTAAATTGTTATAGAAAAGGATAAGCCTTCCATAAAAATTAAAGTTTTTAAATGGAGTTAGGAAAATTTTAATGGTATGAGACAAGAACTTACAAAAGTTGACTGAAGTAGACTGTTCACAGGTAAAAGGACGCCTGACAAGTCGGAGGTGTTCAAGAGTGTGATGGCAAGTTCACAGGCATTATATTCCTGTTAGAGTGAATGGTAAGGCTGGTAAGATTAAGAAACAATGTATGAATAAAGATATTGAGGGTCTAGTCAAGGATAAAAAAGATCACATCTTAGTTATAAGCAATTGGGTTCAAATGAATCTTTTGAACAGTGTAAAGAGTGTGGAGGCATTCTTAAGAAGGAGATCAGGAAGGCAAAGAGAAAATATGACAGAACCTTAGCAAATAAGGTTAAGGATAATCCAAAGAGATTCTACAAGTACATTAAGAGCAAGGGAGCAACTAGAGAGAGATTAGGACCCCTTAAAGATCAAAGAGGTCATTTTTGTATATTTGCATCAGTTTTTACTGTGAAGACAGAAATGGAGGCTCAAGAATGCAGAGAATAGAGGGTTTGAGTTATAAGGAGAGGCTGTATAGGCTGGGACCTTTTTCACCAGAGTATAGGAGGCTGAGAGGTAATCTTATAGAGGTTTATAAAATAATGAGGGGTATAGATAAGGTGAATAGGAGGTGTCTTTTCCCTAGGGTGAGGGATTTCAGGTCTAGGACCATAACTTTAAGATGAGAGGAGAAAATTTTAAAAAAGACGTGAGATGCAATGTTTTTACGCAGAGAGTTGTTTGTGTGTGGAATGAACTTAGAGTCATAGAGTCATTGAGATGTATAACAAGGAAACAGATCTCTTGGTCCAACTCATCCATGCTGACCAGATATCTCAAATAAATCTCATCCCAATTGCCAGAACTTGGTCCATATCCCTCTAAATCCTTCCCACTCATATACCCATCCAGATGACCTTTAAATGTTGTAATTGTACCAGTCTCCACCTCTTCCTCTGGCAGTTCATTCCATACATGCACCACCCTCTGCATGAAAAAGTTGTCCCTTAAGTCCCTTTTAAATCCTTCCCTTCTCACCTTAAACCTATGCCCTCTAGTTTTGGATTCCCCCACTCCAGGGAAAAGACCTTGTCTATTTACCCTATCTAAACCCCTCATGATTTTATAAACCTCAGCCTCTGACACTCCAGGGAAAATAGCCCTAGCCTATACAGCCTCTCCCTATAGATCAAACCCTCCGACTCTGGCAACATCTTTGGAAATCTTTTCTGAATGCTTTCAAGTTTCACAGCATCCTTCCTATAGCAGGGAGACCAGAATTGCACAGAGTACTCCAAAAGTGGCCTAACCAATGTCCTGTACAGCTGCAACATGACCTCCGAACTCCTATACTCAATGCACTAACCAGTAAAGGCAAGCGTACCAAACACCACCTACACTATCCTATCTACCTGTGACTCCACCTTCAAGGAACTATGATCCTGCACTCCAAGGTCTCTTTGTTAAGCAACACTCCCAAGGACATTACTATTAAGTGTATAAGTCCTGCCCTGATTTGCCTTTCCAAAATGCAACACCTCACATTTATCTAAATTAAACTCCATCTGCCACTCCTCGGCCCGTTGGCCCATTTGATCAAGATCCCATTGTACTCTGAGGTAACCTGCCCACTACACCTCCAATTTTGGTGTCATCTGCAAACTTACTAACCATACTTCCTGTGTTCACATCCAAATCATTTATATTAATGACAAAAAGCAGTGGACCCAGCACCGATCCTTGTGGTACACCGCTGGTCACAGGCCTCCAGTCTGAAAAGCAACCCTCCACCACCACCCTCTGTCTTCTATCTTTGAGCCAGTTCTGCATCCAAATGATTAGTTTTCCCTGTATTCCATGTGATCTAATTTTGATAACCAGTCGACCATGTTGAACGTCTTACTGAAGTCCATATCGATCAGATCCACTGCTCTGCCCTCATCAATCCTCTTTGTTACTTCTTCAAAAAACTCAATCAAGTTAGCGAGACATGATTTTCCACGTACAAAGCCATGTTGACTATCCCTAATCAGTCCTTGCCTTTCCAAATACATAAAAATCCTGTCCCTCAAGATCCCCTTCAACAGCTTGCCCACCAATGATGTCAGGCTCACCGATCTATAGTTCCCTGGTTTTTCCTTACCACTTTTCTTAAATAGTGGTACCACATTAACCAACCTCCAGTCTTTCGGCACCTCACTGTGGCTATTGATGATACAAATATCTCAGCAAAGGGCCCAGCAATCATTTCCCTAGCTTCCCACAGAGTTCTAGGATACACATGATCAGGTCCCAGGGATTAATCCACCTTTATGCATTTTAAGCTGTCCATTACCACCTCCTCCGTAATATGGATATTTTTCAAGATGTCGCTATTTATTTCCCTACATTCTCAACCTTCCATGTCCTTCTCCACAGTAAACACTGATGGAAAATACTCGTTTAGTATCTCCACCATGTCCTGTGGTTCCACATATAGGCAATCTTGCTGATCTTTAAGGGGCCCTATCCTCTCCCTAGTTACCCTTTTGTTCTTTATGTATATATAGAATCCTTCTGGATTCTCCTTAACCCTATTTGCCAAAGCTGTCTCATGTCTCCTTTTTGCCCTCCTGATTTCCCTCTTAAGTTCCCTCCTACTGCCTTTATACTATTCTAAGGATTCACTCAATCTCTGCTGTCTATACCTCACATATGCTTCCTTCCTATTCTTGACCAAAACCTCCATTTCTCTCGTCATCCAGCATTCCTTGCAGCATTCAGCCTTATCCTTCATCCTAACAGAAACATTGTGTCTCTGGACTCTCGTTATCTCATTTTTGAAGGCTTTCTATTTTCCAGCTGTCCCTTTACCTGCAAACATCTACCCACATCAACTTTTGAAACTTCTTGTCTAATACTGTCAAAATTGGCCTTCCTCCAAATTAGAATTTTAACTTTTGAACCAGGTCTATCCTTTTCCAATACTATTTTAAAACATAGAATTATGGTCTCTGACCCCAAAGTGCCCCCCCACTGACACCTCAGTCACCTGCCCCACCTTATTTCCCAAGAGTAGGTCAAGTTTTGCACTTTCTCTAGTAGGTACATCTGCACACTGAATCAGAAAATTTTCTTGTACACACTTAACAAATTCCTCTCCATCCAAGCCCTTAATACTATGGCATGTTTGGAAAATTAAAATCTTCCACCATAACCACACTATTATTCTTACAGATAACTGATATCTCCTTAAAAATTTGTTTCGCAATTTCCCTTTGACTATTGCTGGGTCCATAGTACAATCCCAGTAAGGTGATCATCCCTTTCTTATTTCTCAGTTCCACCCAAATAACTTCCCTGGATGTATTCCCAGGAATATCTTCCCTAAATACAGCTGTAATGTTATCCCTAAACAAAAATGCCACTCCCCCTCCTCTCTTGCCCGCACTCCGCCTTTCTATCCTTCCTAAAGCATCTATACCCTGGAATATTAAGCTGACAGTCCTGTCCATCCCTGAACCACGTCTCTGTAATTGCTATGATATTGCAGTTCCATGTTCCTAACCATGCCCTGAGTTCATCTGCCTTATCTGTTAGGCCTCTTGCATTGAAATAAATGCAGTTTAATTTATCAGTCCTACCTCGTTCTCTACTTTGTTCCCGCCTGCTCTGACTGTTTGACTTGTTCTTTTTCCCAACTGTATCAGTCTCAAACCGACCTCTTTCCTCACTGTCTTCCTGGGTCCCAAATCCCCCTCTCCCCAGCTTACTAGTTTAAATCCTTCTGAGCAGCTCTAGCAAATCTCTCTACCAGTATATTAGTCCCCTTCGAATTCAGGTACAATGCACCCTTCTTATACAGGTCACTTCTACCCCAGAAGAGATTCCAAGGATCCTTCTCCCCTGCACCAGCTTCTCAGCCATTCATCTGCTCTATCTTCCTATCTCTATCCTCACTAGCTCATGGCACTGGGAGTAATGCAGATATTACTACCCTCAAGGACCTCCTTTTTAAATTCCTGCCCAACTTCCTATAATCTCCCCTCAGAACCTCATCCTTTTCTCTCTTCCTATGTCAGTAGTTCCAATGTGTCCAACAAACTTCTGCTCGTCCCTCTCCCCTTTGAGAATATTCTGCACTCTCTCTGAGATATCCTTGATCCTGGCACCAGGGAGGCAACATACCATTCTGATTTCTCACTGTCATCCGCAGAAATGTGTCTGTGCCTCTGACTAGAGAGTCCCCTATCACAATCGACCCCTTGGAACCTGGCGTACCCCTCATTACATTAGAGCCAGTCTCGTTCCCAGAAACCTGACTGTCTGTGCTACATTCCCTTGACAGTCCATGATCCTCTACATTTTCCAAAGCAGCATACTTGTTTGAGATGAGGTTAGCCTCAGGAGACTCCTGCCTCCCTCTCCTACCTTTCCTGGAGGTCACCCATCTACCTGACTGTATCTGCAGTTTTTCTCCCTTCTTACAACTGCCATCCGTCACATGCCCTAGCTCCTGTAAATTCCTCATTGCCTCTAACTACTGCTCTGACAGATACATCCAATCTGATAGGATTCGCAACCAAACAGGCTTCCTGCAGACATAATCATCAGTAACATGGAAACTCCCCCGATCTCAAATCCAACAAGTATAGCATTCTACTAAAGACCATCTTTGCACCTTAATAATCCACAGACCCAGAAAACAACACAGTCTTATTGCTTCAAAAACACTGCTCCAGGATAACTTTGTATGTATGTTTTATATTTTTAAAGTTTAATCAAGGGACAGATCTCAGTAAAAAAAAAACAAAGAACCCACTATCTCCAGAGTAAATGGTGGATTATAACGTTTAAAAGACATTTGGATTAACAAATTAGAATTTTAACTTTTGAACCAGGTCTATCCTTTTCCATTACTATTTTAAAACATAGAATTATGGTCTCTGACCCCAAAGTGCCCCCCCACTGACACCTTGGAAGAATACAGGCCAACTGCAGGTAGGTGGGGCTAGTTTATGGTTAGCAAGGTCTGGTTGGACCGAAGGGTCTGTTTCTGTGCCTTTTGACTCTATGATTCTATAATAGATTTTTTTTTAACTAGTGAACAGTAACTGTTCCAATGTAACATTTCATAGACGTCCCTTTGCAAAGGGAAATTCAGTAAAATAGATTATCTCACAGACAAACATCAAGAGAAAATCTGAGAGAGAGAGAGAGAGTAGCATGGAGAGATGTACTGCAGCTTCCAAACCCAGCTGCAAGACCCCAGCAACTGCTACTAAAAAACTAAAACTAAAAATCCTTATTCTGTGGGAACTTGACCCCACCCATTCAGGCTGCTTCTATTGTTCCAACATTTAAAAAAAAAACCCAAGGACTCATAAACTTTATTGGATTTAAATAGCTCAGTACCCCTGTCTTAAAATCTCCCTTCAAAAAACAACCAGTACAATATGCACATCTTAAAGTCAAAGTATTGTCACAAGGCACCCTGTCAATCACTTGCTTCTGAACCGTAGGCACTGATCACTTTCCCTAAACTATGCCTTGTCCCATGTATTAACCCTGCTCTTGGAGCAGGAGTAGGTCATTCGGCCCTTCAAGGCTGCTCTACCATTCAATGTGGCCATGGCTGATCACCCAACTCAATAGCAGTTGGTATGCTGTGTACAGTTTTGGTTGCCCTGCTATAGAAAGGATATTATTACATTGGAGAAGGTGCAACAAAGATGTACAAGGATGTTTCCAGCGCTGGATGATTTGAGTTATAAGGAAGGGCTCAATAGGCTGGGGCTTTTTCACTGAAGCATAGGTGGTTGAGTGGTGACCTTATAAAATAATGGGGGGCATAGATAAAGTGAATAGCAAGGGTCTTTTCCCTAAGGTAGGGTAATTCAAAAGTAGGGGGCATATTTTTAAGGTTAGAGGAGGAAAACTTAAAAGGGACCTGTGGGGTAACTGTTTCACACAGATGGTGATTCATATGTAGAATGAGCTGCCAGAGGAACAGGTAGATAAAGGTTCAAATACAACATTTAATAGACATTTGGACAGGTACATGAATAGGAAAGTTTTAGAGGGATATTGGCCAAATGGGCCAAGTACGACTAGTCTAGTTTAGGAATCCTGGTTGGCATGGACTGGTTGGACCAAAGGGCCTGTTTCCGTCGTAGCATCCCTATCTCTGGGAAAGGAGACCCAGGTTCACATCCCATGTGCTCCAGTGCTGTGTAATAGCAATTTTAGGTATTCTTATGACATAGTGGCAATGTTCTTACCTCTGGGCCAGGAGACCTGGGTTTAAGTCGCCTGTGCTCTGGAAGTGTATAACAACATAGAGTCATACAATATGGAAACAGACCCTTTGGCCCAACTCATCCATGCTGACCAGGTTTGTTGAACTGAACTTCTCCCATTTGCCAGCGTTTGGTCCATATCCCTTTATACAGTTCCTATTTATACAGGCACAGACTCAAAGAAGTCTACAGCATGGAAACAGGCCCTTCAGCCCAACTTGCCCATGCCATCGAGTTTTCACAATGTAAACTAATCCCATTTGCCTGTGCTTGGTCCGTATCCATCCATACCTGACATACTTATGCAAGGTACGATTTGACTGGTTAGTACATGAAACAATACTTTTCACCATATCTCGGTGCGTGTGACAATAATAAATCAAATCAAATCAAATCAATCTGAAACCAACTAATACGATGTCCTCCCTTCCCACCAAACCCACTCTCTTGCTATCTGACCCCGACAGGACACCCTGTGACATGAACACCCTCTGAGTCGACCCTCACCCCCCCACACCCCCACCCGCCACATCCGCTGAAGCAAGTCTGGTGTCCTGGCAATTTCTCGACTCTACAACTGACCCCTCTCGACTCAAAACAACCAAAAGGTACTGGACAACCCTCGATTCAAAACAGCACCCCAAGTTTCCCTACCCTTTCCACACACCCCCAATCATGCACCCACCCTGAAAACCCATCCCTAATCAGTCAGCTGCCCCCTGACCCATTTGTACCAATTGATCACTCTTCCCGAACAGCCACTTCCCAGCCAAGATGCCCCTTTTGCCACTATATCAACTCTCTACTTAACATCTGCTGGCCTATGCCCTCACCCCCCCGACAGCCTCACTCACCTTCCACCCCGACCCCATCACACAGCCAATAGCCTCAGTAATCTGCTATGCTGCCTCATCAGCGACACAGGTATTCCCTGTAACCCTTCACACACTTCCCTGATACCCAAACAATTGGCACCCTCCTCCATTATCCATTAGCACATTACCCATGACCCACCGATCCGCTCCACCACCCACTTCCTTAACCAGTTCTCTCGAGTAGCTTGTCTCCTCTGAGCAGGTCACACGCTGAATGTGCAGGCAAGGAGGACTTCCTTCTCTCTGAGGGTTGTGAATCTGTGGAATTCTTCACTACAGAGTAACTGTTGAGGCTGGTCCATGAAGTATATTCAAGGCTGAGATAGACAGATGACTATTCATTAAGAGAATCAAGAATTGTGGGTTGGAAAATGGCAGGGAAGTCAATAATTGGACCAGCCACCATCCCATTGAATGGGGGAGAAAACTTGATGGGCTGAACAGCCTACTTTTGCCTCAAACATCATATCGTCGAATGATCTTATTGCTTCACCATGTTACCAGCGCATATTCGATTGACAAACAAGTTCTGATCGGCACGCTAAATATAAAAGCTTCTGGTTCAAATGTTGCAGTCCTTCCATGAACCACAAACTTCATAAAAGGAGGGGAGCTACATCAGTGATTCGAAACTTCCAGTTGGATTGGAAACAGCGATCGTATGATAAGACAATAACGTTATTTTAAATTCCAATACTGACACGGCGCATCTTCGCAACAGGCCCAACAACGATTTATTTATTTAATATATTGTCACTTGTACCGGCGTGCAGTGAAAAGTGGATAATATTGCCTCACTCCGGTGCTTTACAAATAAACTAATGCATGAGTTGTACGATTGGTAAAATACTGAATAAATTAATATTGGTTAAACTGAAACAGCTTCAGAAGTTCATCTTTCCCTCTCCATCGATTTCACCCTGTCTGCCCTTCCATGTCGGCCGCCGTCCAACATTGTCCCTGAGTTAACTGATGAAGTCCGAGCTCCAAGTTGACCGTTGGGGTCCCAGCACAGAATTGACCGATGGGGTCCTGACTTTCTTAGGTGCTTAACCATGCTGAGCTTGCATTCCCTACAAGGACTTGATCTCCTCTGCTTTGGCCCGCTCTCTGGACAACCTTGGGCTGCTTGCTCTCGCCGCTGTCACGGATGCTAGGGGACCTCCCTCAGCGCTGTGTTGGGCTCGGTCTTCCTGCTTTGGGCTCGTCCTCCGACCACCAAAGTCCCAATCCAGGACCCCAGCCGCTGCCACGCTCCATCACCAAATGAGGCTGCGTTGACATCGCCGATGCTGCCCACACGACAGAACTCTCTCCAGAAGGTACGGAAGTACAACAAGAATAAAATGAAAAGAAAGTCGAAAATTGGGCAAAGAAGAAGAAAAGGAAAAAGGAAAAGAAAGGAAAACGGAGTGGACGAGCCTACTGTGTTGATATCTTAAATAAAAAGGAGACAGGAAGGGGGAGAAACAGCAGAGACCGGAAGAGAAATGGAGTCAGTGTTTTGTTTTAGAGATAGTAGGAACTGCAGATGCTGGAAAATCTGAGATAACAAGGTGTAGAGCTGGATGAACACAGCAGGCCAAGCAGCATGACAGGAGCAGGAA
>NC_063379.1:2540357-2547991 GCF_021869965.1 Rhincodon typus | reverse complement strand
CCTCCACCTCCCCTACACATCTCCCACCCACTATCCACCCTCCACCTTCCTTACACATCTCCCACCCACTATCCACCCTGCACGTCATTTACACATCTCCCACCAACTGTCCACCCTGCACCTCCCCTACACGTCTCCCACCCACTATTCACCCTCCACCTCCCCGTACATCTCCCACCCACTAACCACCCTGCACCTCCCGTACGCATCTCCCACCTGCTATCCTCCCTGCACCTCCCATATACGTCTCCCACCCACTATCCACCTTGCACCTCCCCTATACATCTCCTACCCACAATCCACCCTGCACCTCCCCCACATATCTTTCACCCACTATCCACCCTGCACATCTACCACCTGCTGTGCCCCCTCCACGTCCCCTAAACATCTCCCACCCGCTAGCCACCCTTCACCTCCCACCCACTACCTGTGTCTTAAAGGTCTATCAGACCTGGTCCCAGGATGGTGGGACCATCCGATGAGGAGAGATTGGGATTCTCATGTATTCATGAGAGTTTTGAAGAATATGAGATGATCTTAAGAGGGATCCAGTCAAGGTGTTTTCCGGCTTGGCAAGTCTGGAGCCAAGGGGCATAATTTAAAATGAGGGGAGATGCCATATAAGGTCTGTGACGAGGGGAATCGAATTCCATTCGAAGGGTTGTAAGCCTTTGGAGTTCTCTTCCACAGAGGGCTGTGGAACCTCAGTGTTTGTGATCATTTCAGGGAGAGATTGATAGATTTGCCAGTGGGTGCATGGTTATGTGGATGTTGTGAGGGAAATGCATTGAGTTGTTGGATCATCCATCCTTGCATTGAACAGGCTCAATGGGCTGAATGGCCTAGACCTGTTTCTGTGTTTCCTTAGATGAGGAGATCAGAATTGTCCTTGATACTAAGATGATCTCTTACTGAGGTTTGACATGACTGCACTCAAGCCCCTTTTGAAATGTCAGCCAATGCAGGTTTCCGCAGTTCTGGAATCCACATGATAAGAGGAATGTGATCGCACTGGAGATGGTGCAGAGGAGATTAGCCTGGGCTGGAGAGTTTGCGTTCTGAAGAGAGATTAAACAGATTAAGATTGTATTCCTTACAACAGAGGAGACAGAGCGGGGACATGACTGAGATGTAGAAAATAAATAAGGGGCATAGATAAGGAAGACAGGAAAAAAACTTTTCACCTTAATGGAGGGGTCAGGAGGGGTGGCATCGGCTTAAGTAAAGGAAATCGAAGCGTTTAGTTGAGGGAGGTGCAAGGCGTCAATAATGAAATGCCTGGTGGGTAAGAGAGACAAAGGAACGTGTGTGTCTGGAATTCACGAATTCAAAGAGTGAGAGAGGTGGGAGCCCTGAAGACATTTGGGATTTATTTGGATGGTAATTTGTAATGCCACAGTCTACAGACCGATGTAGACAATGAAGCAAGAGGGTGCAACAGGGTCAGGGATGTGAAATCCACCCCTCTCTGTATAATAAGCTGAGACCCACAGCGAAGGGCGATTGGAGGAGGGGAGGAGGAAGAAGGTTATGGTGTGGCAATGGCCCCCAACATATACGAGCAGAGACAGGGCGGATGGGGCAACGTTATACAGACCCCACCCCTCCTCCAAACTCACCCCAGCTGAGAAACAGATGGACAGCCCAGAGACCCCATAACAAATGGAGACTGATGACTGGGATAAGGAGGAAGAAGTGGTAGATACTGACAGCATGAAGCAAACCATCACATCATGTGTTCCAGCCCAGGGGAACCAGACCCCACTGTGGTCGGAGGTCAGCTCTCTATTGCTGAGTGGGAGGTGGGCCAAAACAGCGGGGGTAAGTTCCGGGGGCACGCGTCAGAGATATTGGAACAAATTGGCCAAAGGAGGAAGGACAGTTTTAATCGGACTGGGGGCAAACTGAGAGGAAAGGGCTGTATCGGATGGGCCGAAGGACTCAAGTTAATGATGATATTCAACAGCTGCATGAGAAGATAGACTGTACAGGATGGGCCAAAGGGCTAGAATTGTTGATGATACTCGACAAGCTTGGGTGAGTCCTGTGAACACTCCTGTGAGTGCCGCAGACAGCACAATTAAAAAAACATGTTTTCATTACGAGCCAATGGTTTTCTCTATCGTATCTGGTGTTTTCTTTACTGGTTGTTTGTGATACTGTATGAGACAGAGAGAGAGAGAGAGTTTCGTTCTAAGGCTGCTGGACTTCATCTCAGACCAGATCGCGAACAATGCCAAGAACAAACCTGAGCCTCCAGGCCAGCCATTAATTGAGGGGTCCCCAAAGGGCAGAGGAACATGAGATTTGTTGCTTGTTTTATTCTTTTTCTGTTCCATTTATTATTACCTCTATAATAATTTATTATTGCCATTATAATCATTTATTACTTAATAAACATTCATATTTAAGCAAATTGCTGTTGTTGAGCCTTCTCTTCATTATATTTATCCGAATCTGAAAAGAACCGCTTGGATACACGCTCTGATCCAACACAAGGGGTCCACGCATACGTCTGAGAAATAAAGCAGACACCACAATTCCGCACGCCCATCCTCCGCCCGACCCCCCAACAGTGAACGATTATGGCTGGGATGATGCTGTGCTCTTGAGAATGCTGACTGGAAGGCCAAGCAGGGAACGTCAAAGTGCCCCTAGAATGGGGCACACCCCTCCCCCCGACACCCCGCTGAACAACCCCCCCGTTAAAGTGGTGTAGCCAAGTGGGTGACAGAGATAGACAGCAAAAGTCGAGAAAGGGACCAGTGAGGTAGTAGGGGCTGGAAATGGGCAAGTGACATGTGTGCATTGTGGGAGGGCAGACGGGTCACCAGGGAAAAGAGGGTGGTAGAGGGAGGGGTAACTGAGATAGCTCCCCAACAAAAATGGACATTGGCATCTCCGAACTGGGAAACACTCAGAAGTGAGGAGTGTTGGCGATGTGTGTTTTGTGAAGGGGGCTGGGCATTGTGGGATGTCTAAATAAACCAGTGCTTCAGTTATTTCTTTTCTCATTCACAGGATGTGGGTGTTGATGTTAGGCTGACATTTATCACCCCATCCCTAATTGCCCAGGGGGCAGTTAAGAGTTAACCACTTTTACTGTGGGTCTGGAGTTATGCACAGGCCAGACCAGGAAAGGAGGACAGATTTCCTTCCCTGAAGGTTTCTACAACAATTGAAAATGGCTTCATGGTTATCATTAGACTCTTAATTCTAGACTTTTACTCAGTTCAAATTTCACCATGGTGGGATTTGAACCCAGGTCCTCAGAGTATCACCTGGGTCTCTGGATTAACAGCGTAGCGATAATTTCATTTGGTTATCGCCTCCCCCTAGCCCACCATTGCTCACCCACCACTATCCATTTACTGAACACCACTCTACCGTATGAGGGAGAGGGCTGGGTGGAGCGAACAATTAATAAAGACCGACGCGAGTGAGCCACCTTGATAGACAAAGAGAGAGAGAAAGTGGTCACCCAATAGGGAGAGAAAGGTCCCACTGGTTTCTGCAGGACAGGGGTGAGTTCGCCCAGGATGGGAGACAGGGCCTACCTCCTAGAGGTGGGCTGGATCATGAAGGAGTCTGATTGACCAGGCTGTATAGGTACAGTGTGCTTAAAGACTGGACTAATATCTGTCTCACTGCTAGCTCACCAAATACACAGAAAGTATCCGATAAAGTCTGAGGCCCAGGAAGTGATTGTCATGATCGTCCAATAGATCACTGAACAGGGGAGGGGAGGGTCCTGTCCCCCATCCCATTCAGTACCAACTCCCTGGTGTGACCAGAGAAGGGACTGAAATGGTCGTACTGCAGGACCCTCAGGGATGTTAACCTCGAAAGACCCCCTCCTCTCCCCTAGTTGTAGCCAGCCCTGCCAGAACAATGGGGGAATATCATAGAAACCCCTAAAACACAAACAGGACTAGACAGGGTTAATGCAGGGCGGATGTTCCCGGTGACCAGGGAAATCCATAGTCAGGCATTACAGCCTAAGGATAGTGGGTAGGCCATTTATGACAGAGATGAGGAGACATGTCTTCACCCAGAGTGTGGGGAGCCTGTGGAATTCTCTACCACAGGAAGCGGTTGAGGGGAAAACATTGAATGTTTTCAAGAAGGAGTTCGATATAGTTCTTAGGATCAACGGGTATGAAAGTGGGAACAGGACACTGAGTTCGATGATCAGCCATGATTGGATTGAATGGTGGAGCAGGTTTAATGGGCTGAATGGTCCTACTTTCTATGGTTATGCTGTTAATGGTTTGGCACCCAGATACCCAACATTCACAGTACTGGATATAGCTGATGGATTCCTCTCCTCCCAGACGCTCAACAATACCCTTGGAGCCAGATGGCACACGGGTTTGGAACAGCTAAGAACCATCTCAGAGCCCCTGGTAACTACCGGGCTTCAGGGTCAATCGCAAGAAGGAGTTTGATGCAGTTATAGTGTCATAGAATCATACCACAAGGGACTACATTAGCTTCTGTCTGTATACAAAGTGGCCTTTTCTTTATCACAAACTACATGTTTTCGAAGCAATGCACTTGATTTCTTTCTGTTGATTGCTCGGCAATTAATGAACTGGCACTATCTTTGCATTCTGACATACTCCCAGAAATGCAATGTATACCTGAGAGATATCATTGTGTTGAAAAGGTAACATTCTCTCTACGCTCTCAAAACTCTTCAGGATTTCAATTGGCCTCTGAACACATTCCAGCGGATGTTCAATTTCACTTTTTCCGGGACGTCGTTGTGTCTCTTAGGTGCAGTTCCCGCATTCAAACTGAATCCCCGGGCTGCAAACGAATCCTCGATATATTCCAGATTCAACGATAAAAAACAGTCCCCAAACTCCCCCATTGATACAACTGACATTAACCCTGTTATTTGCCCACAGCCTGTGCAAAATTTCTTAACTGACAGAGGTGTTCAACTCTGTAAGAGGCAGAGAAATGGTTTGGTGTCATTAAATCAATTATAGAGTCAACACAGAAACAAACCTTTCGCTCCAACTCATCCATGCCGACCAGATATCCTGAATTAATCAGGTCCCATTTCCTATATCCCTCTAAACCCTTCCTATTCATGTACCCATCCAGATGCTTTTTAAATGTTGTAATTGTACCAGTCTCCACCACTTCCTCTGGCAGCTCATTCCATACACACACCATCCTCTGTGTGAAAAAGTTGCCTTTTGGTCCCTTTTAAATCTTTCCCCTTTCATCATAACCTGTGCCTCCTAGTTTTGGACTCCTAAACCCTGGAGAAAAGACCTTAGTGATTCCTTAGGTCCCTCCTAAATCTTTCCCTTCTGACCTTAAACCTATGCCCCTCTAGTTTTTGCCCCCCTACCCTGGGGAAATGACTTTGTCTATTCACCCTATCCATGCCCCTCATGATTTTATAAACCTCTATAAGGTCACCCCCTCAGCCTCCGACACTCCAGGGAAAATAGCCCCAGCCTATTCAGCCTCTTCCTGTAGCTCAAACCCTCCAACCCCAGCAACATCCGTGTAACTCTTTTCTGAACCTTTTCAAGCTTAACATCATTTTTTCCTGCAGCAGGAAGACCAGAATTGAACACAGTGTTCAAATATATATTGGATTCCAATACAGTGAAAGTAAAGTGTTTGCTAAGCCTGTTTATCAATGTTAATCCTCACGTGGACAGTTTTTACTCTGGAAAAGGGATCTTTCTTTGTAGTAAAGTAATTCAGTGCTAATAGTGATGGAACAAGGTTGCTAAAACTTCAGTAGATCAGCAGAGGACATGCTGCTACAGGCATGCCCAGTCACTTTGTATTCAGTGGTTGAAAACATTACGCAATCTGAGTCACGTTCAGAGACCATAACGTCTCACACAGTGTGGGAACTGAAATGTCAAATGTTAGCAGAAAGCATGTGTTGGAGGTATCACTTCTTTGCAGTGTAAAACCACATCCTGCTCCTAACTGTTCAGTCCAGACAGCGCTATGCAGCTGTCCTTAATCCACTTGAGCAGGAAGAGGTTACACATTTCTCTCCCATTAATTTTCTTTCTTTCCCTCCCCTTTGTTTTGCGATGGTGTTTGCGTACGCAATGGGGAAAAGAAAAGTCCTGTGTGAGATACTCTGCTGTCGATTCGCATCTTATTCAGGACTGTGTCTGCACAACAAATTATGATTGATTCACCCTGTATGTCCTATGTCAGCCCTGATACCTCAGAATCTTGCAGTGTATACAGGGAGGCCATCTACTCTGCTGTGAGTGGTACTGGTTCTACTTACTCGCAAGGCAGCTCATCCACTTACCTGTTTTCTTTCCCATAGCCTTGTACTTATAGAGTCATCGAGTCGTACAGCGTGGAAACAGACCCTTCTGTCCAACTCGTCCATGCCGACCAGATATCCTAAATAAATCTACTCTCATTTGCCAGCATTTGGCCCATATCCCTCTAAACCCATCCTATTCATATACCCATCCAAATATCTTTTAAATGTAATTGTACCAGCCTCTGCCACTTCCTCTGGCAGCTCATTCCATACAGGCACCACCCTCTGCGTGAAAAAATTGCCCCTTGGGTCCCTGTTAAATCTTTCCCCTCTCACCTTAAACCTATACCCCTCTAGTTTTGGACCTCTTTGTTCTCTTCAGATAATTAGACAACTATTTTTCAAACGTCACTGAGAGGGAAAATAGTACCAGCAATCGGAGGGACTGAAAGGCAAAGAACAAACATAGACAGAGTTATGTTTACTGGCAATTACACAGTAGGTTTTAATAGTTGGAGATGTGGACAGACAATGATAACATCATCATAACTTGCAATGCCCAACAACGTAGGCATAAGTGATCCCATAATCAATGGATGAGATGTAATCTTCTAATGCGCTGTTAAATCCAGTTTTGAATTGTGATCGAATCTCAACAACTCACCCCCACCCTCAATGATGGCGCAGTCTGGTCTATTAATACATAACACACATGGGTGCATCTTCAACTAGACGTTCTGTGTGGATGATCTATTCTGAGGAATGCACCAGCCGCCAGGCAATTTGATTCACTGCAGCAAAGATAACAAGGAAGTTGCTGGCTAGTCCACAGATGTTGGATTGCCTGCCAACATTCTGCTGAAAATAGAGAAGGTTTAAGCTTGTAGTTAAGCTGTTCAAGTAGAAACTCAACACTGGCATCTACAGGGCAATGTGGAAAATTTCTCTGGTATGTCCACTCCACGTTCAAAAAAATAAGCAGGATAAGTTCAACCCTAGCGATTATAAAATCATAGAACCCCTACAGTATGGGAGCAGACTTTTCGACCCATTGGGTCCACAACAACTCTCTGAGGAGCAGCCCACCCAGATCCACCCCTGTAACCCTGCATTCCCTGTGGACACAATGGGCAATTTAGCACGGCTAATCCACCCTATACTGCACATCCCTGGGACACTACGGGGCAATCTAGCACGGCCAACCCACCCTAACCTGCACATCCCTGGGACACTACGGGACAATTTAGCACGGCCAATCCACCCTAACCTGCACATCCCTGGGCACTATGGGACAATTTAGCACGGCCAATCCACCCTAACCTGCACATCCCTAAACACTATGGGACAATATAGCATGGTCAATCCA
>NC_063379.1:2526417-2540257 GCF_021869965.1 Rhincodon typus | reverse complement strand
ATTTAGCATGGCCAATCCACCCTAACCTGCACATCCCTGGGCACTGTGGGACAATTTAGCACGGCCAATCCACCCTAATCTACACATCCCTGGGCACTATGGGACAATTTAGCACGGTCAATCCACCCTAAACTGCACATCCCTGGGCACTGTGGGGCAATTTAGCGTGGCCAATCCAACCTAATCTGCAAATCTTTGGACCGTGGGAGGAAACCAGAGCACCCGGAGAAAACCCATACAGACACAGGGAGAACGTGCAAACTCCACACAGAGGGTCGCCCAAGAGTGGAATTGAGCCTGTGTCCCTCATGCTGTGAGGCAGCAGTGCTAACCTCTGAGCCACCAAGCTGTTCCAGTTAGCACCCCAATAGGTTACTTTCATACATCAACAAATTAATGGAACGTGTCATCGTTAGTGCTTATTTGTTTACTCATAGGATGTGGGTAAGGCCAGAACATATTGCCCAGAGAACAGGTGAGGGTCAATGATGTTGCTGTGGGGTTGGAGTCACGTACAGGCCTTCCCTAAAGGGCACTAGGCTTTTCCTGACAATCAATTCATGGTCAACATTAGATTCAGAATTCTAGATTTTTAAAAATCAAATTCTACCATTAGATGTGGCAAGATTTGAATCTGCATCCTCAGGACATTGCCTGGGTTTATAAGCCCACCATCGTTACATCTAGGCCATCACATCTCCTGGTCCCAAGCAGCACTAGCTCAACAATAATCTGGTCGCTGAGACCCAGGGTGAATGACCTCAAACCCACTCAGCTCTTGGCCTCATCATTGGTCCTAACGGGAAGAAAAGATGAATGCAAGAGCTGAGGAGTTGATGACAGCCCATGATAGTAAGACTATGTTCAACCCAGCATGGAATGCAGAAGCACGAGAAAAGAGAAGCGTCGATGAGAATTAGATGGGAAAAGCTGCTGTGGATTACATGAAGCAAGACAGTTCATACATTTGAGGTCAATCACCTCAGCCAGAGGCAGGATGCCCCATCCATGCTCAATTGTCCTCAACTG
This sequence comes from Rhincodon typus, assembly GCF_021869965.1. Taxonomy (NCBI): domain Eukaryota; kingdom Metazoa; phylum Chordata; class Chondrichthyes; order Orectolobiformes; family Rhincodontidae; genus Rhincodon; species Rhincodon typus. The sequence goes on along the minus strand of NC_063379.1, from coordinate 2,539,228 downwards.
CTCCTCAAGTTTTCTCCTTCATGAACCTGCTTTATGAAGCGTAAAAAGCTGGTTTGCAGGTACAATGGATAATTAAGAAGGTAAATTGAATATTGCCCTTCCTTGCTAGAGGGATGGAGTTTAAAAATAGGGAGACTATGCTGCAGCTATATAAGGTGCTAGTGAGACCACACCTGGAGTACTGCGTACAGTTTTGGTCTCCTTACTTGAGAAATGATATACTGGCACTGGAGGGGGTGCAGAGGAGGTTCACTAGATTGATCCCAGAGTTGACAGCATTGGCTTCTGAGGAGAAATTGAGTAGACTGGGACTATACTCATTGGAATTTAGAAGAATGAGTGGGTATCTTACAGAAACATATAAAATTATGAAGGGAATAGATAAGATAGAAGCAGGGAGGTGTTTCCACTGGTGGGTGAAACTAGAAGTAGGGGCATAGCCTCAAAATAAAGGGGGAGCAGATTTAGGACGGAGCTGAGGAGGAAATTCTTCACCCAAAGGGTTGTGAATGTGTGGAATTCCATGCCTAGTGAAGCAGTTGAGGCTACCTTGTTGAATGTTTTTAAGGCAAAGATAGATAGATTTTTGAACAGGAAAGGAATTAAGAATTATGGTGAATAGGTGGGTAAGTGGAGCTGAGTCCATGAAAAGATCAGTCATGATCTTATTGTATGGTGGAGCAGGTCCGAGCGGGCCCGATGGCCTACTCTTGCTTCTTATGTTCATCATTGGGACAGCAGTAAGGGCACTTGCTGATAAACACTATATTCAGTGTTATTCACGGGTCTTCAGATACTAAAACAGTCTGTGTCCTAATGCAGCAAAACCTGGTCAAAATTCAGGCCTTCAGCTGTTAAGTGGCAGGGAGTATACATTCAACTTGACATCTCCGAAAACAGGGAATCAAACCATCACCGCTTGGCATTCAATGGCACGACAGTAATTCTTATGAACCAAGGAATTAGGGACACAAGCACCTTGAACTGCACCCCTCCATGAACTGAAAGCTCCTATTCATCCTGACTTTGAATTACAATGCTGCTCTTTCACTGTCACCCCATCAATGTCCGTGAACTCTCTCCCTAACAGCTGTATCAGTGCATTTCCCCAGTAGGGGAAGCGATGGCCTAGTGGTATTATCACTGGACTATTAATCCAGAGACCCACATAATGTTCTGGGGACCCAGGTTTGAATCGCGCGATGGTGGAATTTGAATTGAATAAAATAACTGGAGTTAAGAGTCTAACGATGACCGTGAAGCCATTGTCGATTGTCATGAAAAACCCATCTGGTTCACTAATGCCCTGTAGGGAAGGAAACTGCCATCCTTATCTGGTCTGGGCCTACATGTGACTCCAGACCCACAGCAATGTGGTTGACTCTTAACTGCCCTCTGGGCAATTAGGGATGGGCGAGCAACACCCTCATCCAACGAGTGAATAAAGGGGGAAAAAAAATTCCAGCACTTGATGACAGCAGCTCACCACCACTTTCTGTAGAGATGCAGAATAAATGTCGGCCTATTCAGTGTTTAGGGACAGACTAGGACCCGATGGCACAGCCTCAGAGGAAGGGACGACCCTTTAGGACTGAGATGAGGATGTATTTCTTCAGCCAGAGGATGATTAATCTGTGGAACTCATTGCCACAAATTACTCAGTGAATTTAAGACAGAAATAGATAGGTCCTTGATTAGCAAGGGGATCAAAAGTCCAAAGACGTCCAGCTAGGTGGATTGCCCATGCTAAATTGCCCATAGTATGGGTTAAAGGAGGGATGGGTCTGGGTGGGATGCTCTGAGGGTCGATGTGGACTTGTTGGGCCAAAGGACCTGTTTCCACACTGTAGGGATTCTATGATGATGTAAAAGTTCCAGGGAGAAGGCAGGAGAATGGGGTTAAGGAACATATCAAACATGTTGGATTGATGAAACAGAGTCAATGGGCTAATTCTGCTCCTATATCTTCTGGTCTTGCTGCCCACAAAAGGTGAATGAATAAAATAAGGAAATGACTGAAGTGATTAAATGCATCAAAGGTTTTAGACATTGACAATATTCTGGCAGTTGTATTGAACATGTGTTCCAGAACTAACTGCAAACATAGCCTAGCCTAGGTGTGCCAGTAAACATGCATCAGCTGTATTCTCAGACATAAGTAAAATTATCATCTAGGCATGTTCTGTGTACCAGAAGCTTTCCAGACATCTAAGTACAGTACATCAACTCTTTTGCCAATGAAAATTGTTTCTCCTCATTTGCACTTTCAAAAATAATTATGAATATAACTTTTTGTTTAAAAAACCCTCATGAAATCCCCTTATCCTTCTCCTGTAAGGGTCTAGTTTTTGCACAGTCATCATGTTACAGAAACCCCACCTTCCTCGTGCAATTATTGAAAATCTTTACTGAGCGTTGGCTAACATCTCAGCATTCATCCTCAGTCTGGTGCCCAGAATTGAACACTATTCTTAAGCTGAGGCCTATCCAGTGACTCAGAGCACAGTAGTAGTAGTGGTAGTGCCCCTGCCTCTGAGCTTGGAGAGCCAAGTTCCAGTCCCACCTGCCCCAGAGGTTGGTCGCAACATCTCTGACTCAGTTGATGTTTTTAAAAATCTGAAACCAGAACCTAGCCCAAACAATATACAATCATAAAAAATCCTGCCATTAAAATGTACATTAAACATGCACAGCAGATCCACAGTTTGCATGGAATTCCTTTAGGAGTACAGTTGCTCAAAGCTATAACAATACAGAAATTGTCACCAGTCATTAACTCAGCTGCTGAGCAACGGTGGTAACACAGGATTGGACAAAGCTCCAGCATTAGTTCCAAAGTGGATATTATTTTTGAAAACAATGGCTAAAAATGTATGACAAAGATGGTAGTTTCAACATTCACAGAAAAGAACTGTTATAAAAGCAAATGACATAAAAATGCTGCCTCAACTTTCACCACTGAATTGCGTGCAGTGTTTAGAAGCACAGCAAATGATAATAACTTTAAAACCACAAAAGGGTGTGTACTCTGTGCTAACAAGCTAGACAATAGAAAGTACATGTTGTAAATATCATAAGTATGTGCTTTGAAACCACACCCTTGTCCCAACTGCAAATATTATGCAACTTGTGAAATCTACTTTAATGTGATGGCGAGGAAGGTGCACTGAGAGGTAGCATGTTGGTCTCCATCAAACTGCTTTTCTTTCTGTGGTATCCATATCAGGAAGGATTGCTTATATTTTCGGACAAGGCACGTTGCTTGCAATAATTGTAACTTTGATTGAGACAATAACATTTTTGACATTGTAGCGGCAAGTTATTAAACTTCTCGTCTGATTTCCTGTTCAAGAAAAGGCAAGTTATTTCAAATCACTTCTTGTACGCTGTACCAAAATTTGTACTCTCTCCATTACTACTGGGAAGACAGAGAAAAGGGACCGTGGAGCCAAATATCGGATAAAAGAATCCATCTAGTCTGGGGAAATATGCAGTCAGTCGAAATTAACACCAAGGTTAAATTTGATAAATTTAGGGGATTCTGCTGCCTGATCACTTCCCTGCCTAAGCAGTGTGTGGGGTGGCACAGTGGTTAGCACTACTGCCTCACAGCACCAGGGATGAGGCTTCAAGTCCAGCCTCAGGTGACTATCTGTATGGAGCTTGGAATTTCTCTCTCTCTCTGTGGGTTTGCTCCCACAGTCCAAAGATGTGCAGGTTATGTGGATTGTCTGTGCTTGTAGTGCCCAATGATGCATTAGCTGGGTGGATTAGCTATGGGAAATGCAGGGTTACTGGGAAAGGGTAGTGGGTCTGGGTGGGATGTTCTTTGGAGGGTCAGTGTGGACTTGAAAATAGTCTGCTTCCACACTGTAGGGATTCTACGAATGGAACAGCATTCGTGTTTTTCCTAAATTCCTTCAGCTGTTACTGAACCCGAGCTGTACAAATGCTCACTATAATTTACTCACTTAGATGGCCAGCATCTCTACTCATGAGGCCCAATACCTCATATGCTTTGCCAGGGGCCACATTCCCTGTGTCCTTAAAATTTCCTCTCTCTTTTCATGTGTTTTACAATTGCAACATCAAGTCATATCAAGCCACCCTCCTGCTCAATGCATCAATGCACATTCCCCTGGTCATAAAGTGGAAATTGACACCCCACCCCACCCCCGTGAGAACTAAAATCAAAACACCCAAAGAGGAGTGCCCCACCGTATAAGAAGTGTGAAAAGTGGTGTAACCTGCCTTTCAGCAACTTCTAGTGGTTAAATGAAATAAATCCCTGACACTCTCTGTACAATCAACAAGTAGCAATTTATTTATCTAACTCTAACAGTGAACAAATTACCTAAACTATTAACAAACTGAATAAACACCTTCTGACTACCAACTATTCCCGAATCAAACAAGATTCTAATGGTATGCTGTTCCAGTAAGTATAAGTCCCACATATATAAGGTAAAATAGAAATTAGTCTCTCAAAATTAGAGCCAGATTACATCTTCCAGAATGATCTCTGTCATTTCTTCTGTCAGGAATCTTAGCTAGGAATGTTGTGAATAGATGATGCTCTCTCTAAGACTTATAGGAGTCTGTGAGAGCCAGTGATTCTCTATTGAGAGCTGAGAGCTGTTAACTCTGGCAGATGGCAGTTAGGTCTCCTGTCTTTCTCCAACTGCCCTCTTCTTTTTATGCCCTTGATGACATATAAATTTCTTACACTGGGATTGGTCCTATGTTGTCAAAACCATCAGATTTAAATTTATTCAAATCTTGTTGTCTTGGTAACAAACCAAAACCGCTGCTCAGCCTGCTAACTGCATAGCCTTCCTTTTTTTATTCATTCACAGGATGAAAGCATTACTGGCTAGGCCAGCATTAATTGACCATCCCTAATTGCCCATAGGGCACTTATGAGTCAACTACATTGCCCTGGGTCTGGAGTCACATGTAGGCCTGACCAGGTAAGGATGGCAGTTTCCTTCCCTAAAGGACATTAGTGAACCAAGTGGGTTTTTCATGACAATCAACAATGGATTCACAGTCATCATTGGGCTCTTAATTCCAGATATTTGTTGAATTCAAATTCCACCAGCTGCCCTGGAAGGATTCAAACCCATGTCCCCAGTACGTTACCTGGGTCTCTGGATTAACACTAATACCCCTAGGCCATTGCCTCCACTGTTTTAATTTGGGTGCTGTCTACGTACTTGCAAACTTTCAAGCTGCTCACAGACATTTTGCTCAAATCTCTAAGCATAGAAAAAGCACATCATCTTTTAAAGGGACCACACAATGCTTCCCCCCTAGCATTTTGCAAACACCAAATTCTAACTTCCTGCCTCACAATCCACAAGCACTCCACCTAACATTGCAACACCCTGTATTAAATGCCATCCTTTGTATGTGCCTCACAATCTTTATACTTAGAACAGGAAAATGGAACAATTTGCTCCTGTGTGTTACACCATGTGGCACTTGACTGTTTGTGAAGCTATACAATGCACTGGCAAGTAAAGTGTTGTTATTGCAACTATTCTTATTATTTTTATTCACTCATTGGACATGGGTATTGTTAGGTTGCCCAGCATATATTGCCCTGTCCCTAGTTGCCCCTACCCTTGAGAAGGTGGTGATGAGTTGTCTTCTTGAACAGCTGTAGTCCATGTGCTGTGGGTTGACCCTCAATGCCCTTAGGATTTTGATCCAGCGACAATGAAGGAACAGTGATATATTTCCAAGTGAGAATGGTGAGTGGCTTGCAGGGGAACTTGCAGGGAGTGGTGTTCCCATGTATCTGTTGCCTGTCTTTCTGGATGGAAGTGGTCATGGATTTGGAAGGTGCTGTCTGAGGATCTTTGGTGAATTTCTGCAGTGCATCTTGTAGATGGTACACACTGCTGCTACTGAGCTTCAGTGCTGGCAGGAGTGAGAGTTTATGGATGTGGTGCCAATCAAGTCGGCTGCTTTGTCCTGGACGGTGTCAAGCTTCGTGAGCATTTATGAAGCTGTACCCATTCAAGCAAGTGGGGAGTATTCCATCACACTCCTGGCTTGTGCCTTGTAGATGGTGGACAGGCTTTGGGGAGTCAGGAGGTGGGCTATTCGTTGCAGGATTCCTAGCCTCTGACCTAGTCTTGAGGACACAGCATCACAATTCAGTAGTGACAATATCACTGAATGTCAGAACATAGAACATAGATCATAGAACATTACAGCGCAGTACAGGCCCTTCGGCCCTCGATGTTGCACCGACCTGTGAAACCAATCTGAAGCCCATCTAACCTAAACTATTCCATTATCATCCATATGTTTATCCAATGACCATTTAAATGCCCTTAAAGTTGGCGAGTCCACTACTTTTACAGGCAGGGCATTCCACCCCCTTACTACTCTCTGAGTAAAGAACCTACCTCTGACATCTGTCCTATATCTATCACCCCTCAATTTAAAGCTATGTCCCCTCGTGCTAGCCATCACCATCCGAGGAAAAAGGCTCCCACTGTCCACCCTATCTAATCCTCTGATCATCTTGTAAGGGGCCAGTGGTGACATTGTGTTTTGCTTGTCATTGCCTAGAAGTTGTTTGCTGTGAATATTTCTTGCCAATTGTCATCTCACACCTGGATATTGTCCAGATCTTGTTGCATTTGGACACGGACTGCTTCAGTATCTGAGGAGCCGCGAATGGTGCTGAACATTGTGCAATCATCCCCACTTCTGACCTTGTGATGGAGGGAAGGTCATTGATAAAGCCACTGAAGATGGTTAGGCCTGGCATACTACCCTGAGGAACTCCTGCAGAGATGTCTTGGAGCTGAGATGACTGATCTCCAATAACTACAACCATCTTCCTAACATCTCAGGTAAGACTCCAACCAGCGGAGAGTTTATCCCCGATTCCCATCAACTCCACTTTCCTTCCAGCTCCTTGATGCCATATTCAATCAAACGGTGTCTTGTTATCAAAGCCTGTCACTCTAACCTCAGCTCTGGAATTCTGCTGTTTTCTCCATGTTTATCTTAATTCTATGATGGAGTCAGAGGTTTAGTGGCTCTGGCAGAATACACATTGAATACCAGCGAGCAGGCTTCTGCTAATCCAGCCTTGCTACATAATATTTTCCATCACTTTACTGATAATCACGAGCAGTAATTGGCCAGGTTGGAATTGCCTTGCTTTTTGTGTACAGGACATACCTGGGCAATTTTCCACATTGTCATATAGATGCCAATGTTGTAGCTGTACTGGGAGACCCTGGCTAGGGGAGCAGCGAGTTCTGGAGCACATTTCTGTCTATGCTGTTTGGCACATCAATCGTAATGTTTTACCACTTTGGCACCTCATTTTCAGGTATGCCTGGTGCTGCTCCTGGCATACCCTCCTGCCCTCTCCATTGAAGCAGGGTTGATCCCCTGGCTTGGAGGTAATGCTTGAGCGGGGGATGAGGTTATAGATTCTGCTGGAGTACAATTCTGCTGTTGTTGATGTCCCACAGCGCCTCATGGATGCACAGTCTTGAGTTGCTAGATCTGTGCAAAGTCTGTCCCATTTAGCACAGCGATAGTGCCACACACAACACGATGGAAGTTATTCTCAATGTGAAGGCGGGACTTCGTCTCCACAAGGACTGTGCAATGGTCACTCTGACCAATACCATCATAGACAGATGCAACTGCAGCCAGCAGATTAGTAAGAGTGAGGTCAAGTATGTATTTTCCCCTCTTTTTGGTTCCATCACCACCTGCCGCAAACCCAGTCTAGCAGCTGTGTCCTTTAGGACCCAACCAGTTTGATCAGTAGTACTGCTGCTGAGCCACTCTTGGTGGTGGACATTGGGACCCCCATCCAGAGAACAGTCTGCGCCTTGTCAACCTTCGAGCTCAATCTAAAGGGAAACACAAATCTGGCCTTATCTGCACTAATCTGCCTGCTGAAAATGCAGCTATCAGTGACAGCATGTAAAGCAAAGACACAGGGAAGTCATAAACCTATCCTTGCAATGAAAATTACCTCCAGCATGTCATGTAGCACTATCACCGCACTAAATGAGATAGACTCTGAATAAATCTACCAACTCAAGACTGGGCATCCACGAGGTACTTTGGGCCATCAGTAATGCAACCTCATGGCCTGGCATAGCCCCCACTCAATGATTCCCATCAAGCCAGAGGATCAACCCTAGGTCAATGGAGAGGGCAGGAGGGCATGCCAGGAGCAGCACCAGGCATGCCTGAAGATGAGGTGCCAACCTGGTGAAACTACCAAACAGGAGAAAGTATGTGCCAAACAGCATAAGCAGTAAGTGATAGGCAGGACTAGGTGATTCCACAACCAATGGATTCGATCTGCAATCTGGTCACATCCATAACGGGTGGACAATTGAACCACTCGCTGGACGAAGAGGCTCCACAAATGTCACCATCCTCAGTTCTGGAGGAGGCCAGTATATCAGCGCAAAAGATAAGGCTGAAGCATTCACAACAATCTTCAGCCAGAACAGCAAAGCAGATTATTCTCCTTGGTTTCCTCCAGAGGACCCTAGCATAACTAATGCCAGTCTTCAGCCAATTCAATTCATTCCACATGGAATAAAGAAAGAATTGGAGGCATCAATTGCTCTGACAATATTCTCTCTGTTTTAAATCTGCCACCATTTAAATCTATGACTTCCCATTCCAGATTGGGGACATATCTTCTCTACGTCTATTTTGTCAATCCTGTTTAGCTTCTTATATACGTCAATGAGATCTTCTCCCATCTTTCTAAACTCTAGCGAATCTGGGCCTAAACTACTCAAAGCTCCTTATAAGATAAGCTTTCCATTTCTGGAATTAATCTTGTGAACCTCCTCTGAACTACAGTCAGTCTTCTTGTTACACCCTAGTCTTCAGGAATGCAATGTAATGGCCTCCGCAAGTTCTTTTTTAATATATGCAATGATTTGGTATTCGACATTGAATTAAACTTGAATCCTATACGCCATCGATCTGATTTATTTGTTGGATGCGTACGGAATTTATCATAGAATGGGAAGATAAAAATGCTGCAGGATTAATAAGTGTAAAACCACAAACGTCACCCTAACCTTCCGCGTAATTGGCAGAGAAATATTCTGTGATCATAGACCCCCATATGCAGGTAATCTTCTCTATACTGGGGGCAAAATGGAATATAATAGCAAAAGATCAAACAGTAATAGACCTGGTGAAATAACTCACAGCAGAATTAGCAACTAAATTTAATGTTGGTAACCATTCAAACAAAATAAAATATTAGCTGAAAATTGACTGCAAATCGAATGACAAAGAACTGTACAAATTCAAGAGCGAAAGCAATCCCTTCACCTCTCTGAAATTTTGTAACTATCTTGAAAGCGCATTCTCTGGTTTACTGACAATCCTTTCACATTGTGTAGACTCTGGCTGGAGTCTTTGATATGTCAGAAACAGCACAGCACAAAGCAATACACAGTGTTCAGTTCAGAATTTGTGACGAAGTTAATAAAAGTTACATTGCAATGGAGAAATCAAGGAGCTTGCAAAATTCTTCGCCTAAGCAAACTCTAACATTGTTGGGTTGGAACAGGTAATTACAGGTCACGAGGGGTGGTGAAATTCTTGTTTGAAATCTCGGTCTCCAATGAAGAATGAAGGTGAGACAATTGATGGTGGAAGGGGAACCTCATAACTCAGGTCACATGCGTGGCAATGGTTGCACAATTAAAATCTGGGACTAAAGCACTGGAGATGTGGAGAAATCATAGAGTGGATCTAGGGTTGGACAAGTCTACAGAGATCGGCAGCAGTGGTAACAGCGAGAAATACGTAAACAAGAATCGGTTTCTTAAATCTGATTGATCCCATGACTGGCCAGTATGGGCTTAAGGTGATACATGAACCAGACTTTTTAACTGTTAGGATACAGTGACTGAGATTCCAGTGAACTCAACTTTGTGAAAGATCTGGGGTCCCACAAGAAAGACAAGGGTATATACAAATTTTAGCGTTATACATCTTATTTGGCTAGACAGGCGATATACTGCAAAAATAAAAGACAGTCTGTTGCTTTTTACTAGAGAACCGACTCACCGGACAAGATTATAACTTGGAGTTTGAGGGAAGCAATGCACCAATGGATAATGTAGCGCACAATATCAAACCAATATTTCTGACACTCGAAATCAGAAATAAAAAATGGCAAGATTTGGAAAATATTCAGCTGGCAACATGTGTAAAGATAGAATCATTGATAACGATTCAGTTGATGGCTTCTCATCAGAACAAAGTAAAGCTTGGACCACATTCATCGCAAACATGTATTAACTGAATCACCTCTGGTCAATGATACGGAAACCTTCGATACTTGCATTCCTGATTTAACCAGAAGCTGATGAGACCGATGTTCCAGATAGAGAGGAGCATTTGCAAGGCAGCAAAGAAAAGTATTATCCAATGATAACTGGACATGCAAGTCTGTAAGAGAAAAGAAACATTGCCATGAACGGTCTATTGCCCAGTGCCCAATTACCCTGAGGGCAGTTGAGAGTCAACCACATTGTGGGAGGGGGTGGGGGGGTGAGGTGGGGGGGTGTGGGGTCACTGGTGTCATATGTAAGTCAGGCCAGATAACGAAGGCAAATAAAAACAGAAACTCAGCCGTCTGGTAGCATCTGCGGTGGAAGAAACAGAGTTAACGTTTTGGGACCTCATTCTGATAAAAGGACTCAGAAAGTTATTTTTTTCTCTCTCTCCACAGATGCGGCCAGACCTGCTGAGTTTCTCCAGCATTTTTTGTTTCTTTCAGGTGCCCAGTTCTTCATTTTATTTCAGGTAAAGACAGTAGTTTCTTTCCTAAAGGGCACGAGTGAACCATTTTGTTCATGACAAGCAAGAAAGTTATTAGGCTCTTCCCCATTCATCTTAATTCCAGACTTTTATTTAATTCAAATTCTATCACAGCAGGATTTGAACACAGGTCCCCAGAACTTTACTCTGGCTTCTGGATCCATAGTCTAGTAATAATATTGCTAGGCCATCGCCTCCCCAGCAAGGTAGGAGCTTAGCTTTGCTGACAGTGCACACTGTATGGTATTTGCTTGTCAATCACCTGTACACCACTCATTTCAACTCCTATGTTAAAAAGGAATTCGGGCAGTTATTTTAGGTGGAGGTTTATTTTGCCACATTGGGCATCATCTAAAGTTTTTCAATGTGCTGACCCTATTCATCAACTTGCCTTGTGAATTCATGTTGGGGTTGACTACCTAGGGGTTACTGCACAGAAAAACAGCTCACAATCTGGTCTCCCCCACACTGGGGAGATGAAACGCAGACTGGGCTTTGCAGAACACCTACATTCTGTTCGCAAGAATGACCCTGAGCTTCCAGTTGCCTGGCACTTCAACACACCACCATGTTCCCTGGCCAATATTTCTGTCTCTGGTTTGCTGCAGTGCTCCAGCAAAGCTCAGCACAAGCTGGAAGAAGAGCAATTTTCCACTTGGGGACCCTGCAGCCTTCAGGATTTAATATCGAATTCAATAATTTTAGGGCCTGAACACCTTCCTCCATATCCTTTACCCATCCTCACACCCTAGTTCCTGTCATGAGAGATAGCAGGAACTGCCGATGCTGGAGTCTGAGACGCATCCCCCTACACTATCCCTGTAACCCTGCACACTATGGGTAGTTTAATATGGCCAATCCAACTAACCTGCACATCTTTGGACTGTGTGAGGAAACCAGAACAAGCCTGCACAGACACAGAGAGAGAACGCAAACTCCACACAGACAGTTGCCCAAGGGTGGAATTGAACTCAGGTCCTGGGCACAGTGAGGCAGCAGTGCTAATAACTGAGCCACCATGCCAATTGTGATTCAAGGATGAGAAAGAAAATAAGACAGCAGGTACAGAATTATGCATCAAACACAAATTTGGACGATGTCATTCACAAAAATACAAGGCATCTTTTGACATTAACAGGAATTGTAGCGATGGTGTCATTTTATTTCCAGTGCTGTTCTTATTGTGGACTGAAACGGTTCTTTTAAGACCAACAATCGTGGAAGGTCTTCCTGTTTTTTTTAAAAATAAGTTAATGGTACACAATATTTTCATGTCGACACTTGTTTTTTTCAAGAAGTGGAGAAAGCTCTTTGGCAAGTTTCTTAGCAAGAAGAATGGAACATGAATCCAAGGATGTGTATTTACAGTAAGTAAGGGCAACAGTGGGTCTGAACTCACAATAACACATCATGTTTTGGACCCCATGTGTAAGGAAGGACACATGTTTTTGAGGAATGAATGGAGGTATGTTTTGGAGGAACTGCAAAGGCTGATCATTGACTTCAGGAAGAAAGGAGGAGGGCACCCCCAGCTACATCAATGGAGCTGAAGTGGAGAGAGTCAAGAGCATCAAGTTCCTAGATAACCTAGATCTCGGTGTCCATGTGCATAGATCACTGAAAGTTGCCACCCAGGTTGATAGCGTTGTTAAGAAGGCGTACGGTGTGTTAGGTTTTATTGGTAGAGGGATTGAGTTTCGGAGCCATGAGGTCATGTTGCAGCTGTACAAAACTCTGGTGCGGCCACACTTGGAGTATTGCATACAGTTCTGGTTGCCGCATTATAGGAAGGGTGTGGAAGCATTGGAAAGGGTGCAAAGGAGATTTAACAGGATGTTGCCTGGTATGGAGGGAAGGTCTTATGAGGAAAGGCTGAGGGACTTGAGGCTGTTTTCGTTAGAGAGAAGAAGGTTAAGAGGTGACTTAATAGAGACATACAAGATGATCAGAGGATTAG
>NC_063379.1:2488392-2526017 GCF_021869965.1 Rhincodon typus | reverse complement strand
TAGGACAGATGTCAGAGGTAGGTTCTTTACTCAGAGAGTAGTAAGGGCGTGGAATGCCCTGCCTGCAAAAGTAGTAGACTCGCCAACTTTAAGGGCATTTAAATGGTCATTGGATAAACATATGGATGATAATGGAATAGTTTAGGTTAGATGGGCTTCAGATTGGTTTCACAGGTCGGCGCAACATCGAGGGCCAAAGGGCCTGTACTGCGCTGTAATGTTCTATGTTCTATGTATAACCAACAAGCTGTCCTGGACTTCCCACGTAGATGCGATGGTTAAGAAGGCACAACAATGTCTCTTCTTCCTCAGACAGCTTAGAAAATTCAGCATGTCCATAAGGAAACTCACCAACTTCTACAGATACACCATTGAAAGCATAAGGGCCTGGTATGGCAACTGCTCTGCCCAGGACTGGAAGAAACTACAGGAGGTGGTGTGCACAGCCCAGACCATCACGGAAGCCAACCTCACATCCATGGACTCCATTTACACTTCTCACTGTCACAGAAAGTTTGCGAACACCATCAAAGACCCCTCCCACCCCTGTAATGATCTCCTACAACCTCTTCCATCAGGCAGAAGATACAGAAGTTTGAACACACGCACCAACAGGTTCAAGAACAGCTTCTTCCCTGCCGTTATTAGGCTGCTGAATGAATCTCTCTAACTTCAAATAATGTGATCTTACTGATGTTAATCTTGCTTTGCGCACCTCCTGTGCAGTGTAACCGGTATGCCTCGCTCTGTCTAAGCTCCCTACGATCTGTATGTCCTTATTTGCTATGATCTGCCTGTACTGCTCGCAAAACACTTTTCACTGTATTTAGGTACATGTGACAACAATAAATCAAAATCAAAATCAAACATCAAAAGTCCGAGCAGATTCAAGCAATACTCCTTTGGTATTTAGGAGAATGCAAGGCTGATCTCATTGAAAGGCTCAGAAGAAATGTATTGAAACATAATGAGACAGAGAAGACCTCTCTATTCTTGGGAGAATCTGGAAGTAGCAGGCACAATCTTAAAATAAACATTTGAGACTGAAGTCAAGAGAGTTAAATCTCAGGGAGGGGCATTAATATATGGTATCTTCTACTCCAGAGAGCCAAACTGAGGAAGAGCCAACAGACCCAAAGCGTTAACTTTGATTTCTCTTCCCAGATGCTGCGAGACCTGCTGAGCTTTCCCAGCAACTTCTGTTTTTGTTTCTGATTTACAGCATCCGCAGTTCTTCCGGCTCTTAGGCAATTGTCTAATATGTGTGATAGCAAATATCCATCTTGGCTTGAGTGAAAGCGAAGTGAGCTGAGGTGTAAAGCAGGTTGCAGGCTCACTATCTCCTGATTAATAGTAAGATCATAAGATCTAGGAGGGGAGATTTGGTGTCAATGATGCTAACAGGCAAGAATCATGGTTAACAGGCATCTCATCTCTGCCCAACGAGAATCTTATCTCAACACCTCCAGTTTAGTCGGAAAATGCAGCTAGTTGCTCTAGACCTTGAGACAGGCCTCGCTGGGCCTATCTCACACAAATCTCCCAGATTATTTCCCACAGCCCACATCAATCAGGCCCTTATAAAATGCCAGCCTTAGGAAGAGGGAGGCAATTTCAGGGCTTAGATACCTGAAGACCAGGACCCAATTACAGGAAGACCAGAACCATGGATGTGACCTCACGTCAGATTCGGTAAAGTGCCGAAACAGCGAAGTTGGAAGGCAAGATGCGGTCACAGAAATGGGAAGAGAGGCATTTAAGGACATTGTTGAGAATTTCACATTCAAGCCTTCGATATACTTAAAGTCAATAAAAGTAAGGAAATATATTGATTGAAAAGCTTGAATGTGCCCTGTTAGGGAAGCATTCAGGAAAACATTCTGCTCTTAATATCAATAAACATCAATCATGAATAGTTTTCAATTGTTTTACATGTTTCAAGAATACTTCATTTAACAACGAGGTTCACATTTTGGGTAAATGCAATCAATTATGGAAGTTCTCACTTTATTCTCTGCAGGCTGGTCAATTCCATTCCAGATTGATAATCCAATTGACGTCAAAGCAATCAGAAAACCTGTGATGTTCGAGGCAAGGATAGCACATAACTGGAAAACAAAAGATCAATCATTGGTCAACATGACTTATAGAGCCAGGCAGCAGAGAAACTGACCCTTCAATCCAACCAGTCCATGCCTTCTATAATCCCAAATTAAACTAGTCCCATCTGCCTGCATATTCCCATATTCCACCAAACCTTCCTTATCCATGTACTTATCTAAAAGTCTTTTGAATGTTGTAATTGTACCCATATCCACTACTTCCTCAGGAAGTTCGTTTCACACAAGAACCAATCTCTCTGTAGAAAGGAAGTTGTCCCTCATGTCTTTTCTTAAATCTTTCTCCTCTCACATTAAAAAAATGTGCCTCCTGGTCTTGAAATCTCCCATCCTAGGGAAAAGACAATTCCTATTAACACTATCTATACCCCTCATTATTTTATAAACATCTATAAGGTCTCCACTTAACCTCCTACACACCTGTGAAAAAAGTCCCAACCTATGCAGCCTTTCTTTATAACTCAAATCTTCCATACACGCCAACATCCTGCTAAATCTCTTCTGGATCCTCTCCAGCTTAATAATATCCTTCCTATAACTGGGCAACCAGAACTGGACACAGTACTCCAGAAGAGGCCTCACCAATGTCCTGTACAACCTTAACATCGCTTCCCAACTCCTATACTCAAAGGACTGAGCAATGAAGGTCAGCGTGCCAAACACCTTTTTAACCACCCTATCTATATGTCACACAAACTTCAAAGGCGTTTACTGCATCAATACAGGCCCTTTGGCCCAAATTATCCGTGCTGCCCAGTTTCACAATTAATCTAGCTCCATTTGCCTGTGTTTGGGCCATATCTCTTCATACCTATCCCATCCATGTACCTGTCTAAATATTTCTTAAATGACAAAATTATACTCGCTTCCACCACTATCTCTGGCAGCCTGTTCCAGACACTCACCAGCCTCTGTATGAAATAATTACCCCACTGAACCCTTTTGTATCTCTCCCGTCTCACCTTTAAACCTTCTGTTTTAGGCTTCCCTGCCCTAGGGAAAAGCTGTTGACTCACTACCTTTTGAGATTGTGTAGATATGAGATATGTAAGCAGGGCTGGGATTGAAGGCTCTCAAACCTATATCAAATTGAACGAAGATCATGGCTGTTCTAACGATACCATTCAATGTTTCTGCCTGGTCCTTATTAGCCCTGTTTCTACTCAGGTGGAAATTGATCTTGGAAATAGATAGCAGATTGGTGAGAAAAATATCTCCACTGTTGGTATTTACTCCTATTGAGTTCAGTGCAGTTCATCATCGTAGAATCCCTACAGTGTAGAAGCAGGCCCTTCAGCCCAACCAATCCACACCAACCCTCAAAGCATCCCACCCAGACCCATCCCCCTGACCTATACATCCCTGAACACTACGGGCAATTTAGCATGACCAATTCACCTAGCATGCACATCGTTGGAGTGTAGGAGGAAACCCGCACAGACACAGGGAGAATGTGCAAACTCCACATAGACAGTCACCCGAGGGTGGAAGCAAACCCAGGTCCTCAGCACTGTGAGGCAGCAGTGCTAACCACTGAGACACCATGCTGCCCCTTGATGAGCTTAACATTCTGTGCTGTGTATAACGGATGATTGCAGGAGACACGATATGTTCGATTTCAATCTGCTGTGGATGCTCAAAGCTCAGAAAGTTTAGGATCTCAAATATCACTTCACGAGGGTCGCCACATCATTTTCAGATATGCCTAGTGCTGCTCTTGCCATGATCTTTTGCGCTCCTCATTCAATCAGATTTGATCTCTCGCCTTGGTGTTAATGACAGAGTGGAACCATGATGTTCGGGTTTGTGAGCGAAATAATTCTGTTGGTGGTGCTTCCCTAAACGGCTCATGGACGCTGAGTTTTGAGTTGCTGGACCATTTCGTAATCCATCCCCTTTTGCACACAACACAACAACAACACAGGTTGTGCCACACAAGACAATGGAGGAGTCCCACAACATCACTGCAATGCTGAGACCTAAATGGACATCATATTTCTGGAGTTAGTTAATATACAGTGTGGTTGTGTTTTGGCAGAGGAAGATTTTTTGATCCCCAGAAAATTAACCAGGATCAGATAAGCATTGCAGAAATCCTTGGCATCACCTACTAGACCAGGACCTGGCCTCTAAATGCTGCTGGGTCAGTTTGTGAGTGTTTATGGGGGCTGCTTTGTCTTGGATGGTGTCAAGCTTTTTGAGTGTTGTTGGGCTGTACCCATCCAGGCAAGTGGAGAGTATTCCATCACACTTTTGCCTCATAGATGGTGGACAGATTTTGAGGAGTCAGGAGTGTTCCTAGCCTCTGACCCGCTGTTGTCGCTACCACATTTACATGGCTAGTCCAGTTGAGTTTTGTTCAACAGTAACACCCATTGAATGCCATAGGGTGGTGATTAGATGGTCTCATATCGGAGATGGTTTGAACTTGTGTGGCATGAATGTTACTTGCCACTTTTCAGCCTAAGCCTGGATACTGGCCAGATCTTGTTGCATTTGAACACGGACTAGTTCAGTATCTGAGGAGTTGTGAATGATGCTAGATATCATGCAATCATCAGCAAACATCCCCATTCCTGACCTTACAGAGTAATAGAGACGTACAACATAGAAAGAGACCTTTCAGTCCAACTTGACCATGCTGACCAGATATCCTAAATTAGTGTAGTTCCATCAACCAGTATTTGATCCATATCCCTCTAAATCCTTCCTATTCATATACCTTTCTGAATGCCTTTTAAATGTTGTAATTGTACCAGCCTCCACCACTTCCTCTGGCAACTCATTCCATACATACACCACCCACTGCATGAAAATGTTGTCCCTTAGGTCCCTTTTCAATTTTTCCCCTCTCACCTTAATCCCATGCCCTCTAGTTTTAAACTCCCCTACCCTGGGAAAAAGACCTTGGCTATTCACTGCATCTATGCCGTTCATGAATTTATCAGCCTCTGTAAGGTCACCTCTCAGACTCTGACTCTCCAGGGAAAAAAAGCCCTAGTCTATTCATCCTCTCCCTATAGCTCAAACCCTCCTACCCTGGCAACATTCTTGAAAATCTTTTCTGAACAGTTTCAAGTTTAACAACATCTTTCCTATAGCAAGGAGACCAAAATGTATGCAATATTCCAAAAGTGGCCTAACCAATGTCCTGCACATCTGCAATATGACATCCCAACTCCTGTACTCAATGCACTGACCTATAAAGGCAAGCACTTGAAAAGCTTTATTCACTTATGATGGAGGGAAGTAGTTGAAGATAGTTGGGCATTATTTTACATTAAATAAACTCAACCACTTAATCATCAAAGATACAGTACCTTACATTTCTCACTTTTCTTGAGAGGTAATAATGGAATCATTCCTATAAGACAAAACTGCAACAGAAAAGAGAAAATGTAAACAAATGATATAAACCTGCTTTGATTTCTTGTGTGTCAAATTATAAAACTCTCTCATATAAATTGTTTCAGTTAGTACAGCTGCAGAGTTTGTAATTAATGTTGTTTAAAACAAGACATGCCATTAATCAGAAGGAAATTTGTCCCATTCTGTTTACCCAGTTTGAGATCAGTCACTCCTTTGTGAGATGCAGAATTACAGCTCCTCAGACAGAAGCAGTTTATGTCCAAATGCAGTAGGAACTAAACAATAGCCAGGCTTGGGATGAAAAAGTGGCAAGTAACATTCAAACATCAGACAATGACCAACACTGGACGTCGGCATAAGGTCAAGATCATATTTCAAATTAACTTGGTTAAAATGCCACATCAGAATGAGATGCTTGCACTTCTCAGTTCAATGGTGCAGCAAATTATAGAATTACAGAGGAACACAGCAACAAAGGTAAACCTAGACTAGCAGGGCGATCCCAAAATTACGACATTACCTTGAGGTCTCCCATTGGCATGAACTCATGTCAGTCTTATCCAGCTCCTTCTCATTAGCCCTGAATCAATCATAGACTGAACCTATTTTTAGTTTCCTTCCACAGTCTCCCATACTCCTGCATCAACTCCACAACAACAGTATTGTGTGCATTCTGGAATCTACATTGTAGAAAGGATGTAATTGCACAGGAGATGTTGCGGAGGGTATTTGCCAGAATTTTACCTGGGCTAGAGGGTTTCAATTATGAACAGCGATTAGACAGACTTAGGATAGAGGAAACTGAGAGGGGACATGACAGAGATGTACAAAATTGTGACGGACACAGACACAGTAGACAGGAAGGAACTTTTCCCCTAGGTGGAGGGATCAAGACAGGGGCATAGATTTAAGGTAAAAGTAGGAGGTTTAGAGATGATGTGTGGAAATTATTTTTCACCCAGAGGGTGGTGGGAATCTGGAACTGTAAGAGTGGCAGAGACAGAAACCCTCATAACATTTAAGGAGTATTTACTTGAGTTTTTGCGATGCCAAGGCATACAAGGCTATAAGCCAAGTGCTGCAAAATGGGATGAGAATAGTTATAGAGTCATAGAGTTGTACAGTTGAAACAGACCCTTCATCCATGCAGACCAGATATCCTACATTAATCTAGAGGAACACGGCAGGCCAGGCAACATCAGAAGAGCAGAAAAGTTGACGTTTCAGGTCGGGACCCTTCTTCAGAAACCTGAAAATTTCTGAAGAAGGGTCCCGACCTGAAACGTTAACTTTCCCGCTCCTCTTATGCTGCCTGGCCTGCTGTGTTCCTCCAGGGTCACACTGTGTTATCTCTGACTCCAGCATCGGCAGTTCTCACTATCTCTACATTCATCTAGTCCCATTTTCCAGAATTTGATCATATCCCTCTAAACCCTTCCTATTCATATCCCCATCCAGATGCCTTTTAAATGTTGCAACTGTGCCAGCCTCCACCACTTCCTCTGGCAGCTCATTCCAAACACACACCACTGTCTGTGTGAAAAAGTTGCCCCTTAGGCCCCTTTTTAATGTTACCCTTCTCACCTTAAACCTATGCCCCCTAGTTTTGGACTCCTCTACCCTGGGGAAAAGACCTTGGCCAAACACCCTATCCATGCCCCTCACAATTTTATAAATCTCTATAAGTTCACCCCTTAGCCTCTAACAGTCCAGAAAAAATAGCCCCAGCCTATTCAGCCTCTCCCTATAGCTCAAACCTTCCAAACTAGGAGGGAGACCAGAATTGAACGCAGTATTCCAAAAACGGCCTAATGAATGCCCTATACAACCGCAACATGACATCCCAACTCTTATACTCCATTAGGCACTTGTTTTTGAAAGGCATGGACATGAAGGGATGATGGGCTGATGGATCTTTTTCTCAGCAGTACATTTCCATGACTGTATACTATGGCTATGATTATAACACTTCACTTCTAATGACATGGGAAATCCTTGACACAAATAAATCTGCCCTGCTCTTCCCTGTATCTCTGTATCAATCCTAATGCAAATCACTGTCCAGTTTTCTCCTATTAGAAATTTTTAATTTTTTGACTTGTTTTGATTTATTAATGTCACATGTACCTAGTAAAATGAAAAGTTTTATTTTGCCTGCAGTAGAGGCAGATCATCCCATACAAAGTGCATTAGGGTAATAGAACAGGGCAAGGAATACAATGTTATGGTTACAGAGAAGGTGCAGAAAGAGCGAGATCAACATTATATTTAAAATTTGTGAGTCTAATCAGAAGTCTAAAAATAGCAGGGAAGAAGCTGTTCTTGAATCTGTTTGTACACGTGTTTAAGCTTTTGTATCTTCTGCCCAAGGGAAGAGGTTGGGAGACATTATTACCAGGTTGGGAGGGGTCTTTGATTATGTTGGCTGCCTTTCTGAGGCAGAGGAAAGTATAGATGGAGTCAATGCTTGGGAGGCTGTCTTGTGGATGAAGGATGTTTTTCCCACTTTTCTCTATAGCTCTGAATCAATGCAAACCCACCCCTAGCAATCCCATAATGGCAGTAACTGAACCCAAATTAGTCCCACCACCCCAACTCCTCTCCTTAGTTCTGTATCAATGCAAATTAAGTTCAATGACAAGGTCCATTCAGTGACCCTGAGCAATCCCAGAATAAGACCAGTTTAAAGACCCTTACCAAAACACCACACCATCATGGAATACGGGCTGGTGAAAATGGTTTATGGGGTGTTATAACCGCTGAAGCCGTTGCCAAAACGCTGATCATGAAGCCCAGAAATATTTGGCTTATCTGCAGATGAATACCAAAAACAAAATAGGAAATCAGCAATGAACAACATAAAAGTTCGGTCATTAGCAGATACTTGATAATGCAATGAGACATTTATATTTCTAAATAAGCATCAGAAACATGGCATTTCTAACATAACAGACATCAAAATCCCCGAATGGAATGGTTATGCTCTGTTATCAGAATTAAGCAAGCATTGGGAGGTAATATTCTTGAGGTTTTGTGATTGGACTAACAATTCAGAAGCCCATGCTAATGCTGGAGGCATGGATGAAAATCCCACTAGACATCTATAATGAAATCATGAAATCATAATCAATTGTTGTAAAAGCCCAGCTGGTTCATAAATGTGTTTAAGGGAAATAAAATCAATCTTCTTTACCCGGAATGAGCCACCACAGCATGTAATGACTGCAAAAGCCACATGTATTAAGGATACTAGGGGACCGCTAAATTAGCAATGCCTTCAGAAGGAAATGGCTTAATAAGGTTTACATTAAGAGGAGCTGTTGAATATGCCATTGTGTGACAATACCGTGGCTTTAAGAGGTGCATTTTGTCCTGTTCTTCTTTTTTTGAAGAGAGGTTTTCAGGTAGAGGCTCAAAGTTGTCTACCAGTGCTGCTAGAGTAAACTGCTTGTGAGGCCTTGGGTTTTTTTTAAGCTGGAACAATAGAAGTAGCGTTAATGGGTCTGATCAAACTCCAACTAAGCCAAAACTTTCAGTTTTAGTTTTCAGCAATTGCTGTTCAGGTCTTGAAGTGGAGGCTGTTTTTTCCCTCTCTCAGTTACAATGAACGTTGGAAGGTTCTCTTTCTACTACTGGAGTTGCAGTGAGACAATCTGTTTTATGAATTTGCCTTTTACCAAGTGTATGTTTATGGGATTTTACTATTTTGGAACAGTTAATTAGCAATAGTGACTGTATCTATTATTCTGTTAAGTTTTCAGTAGAGTTAAGTTATTCCAATTCCTTCTTTCTTTTGTTATATTTTGACTATAGTGGATGAATAAAGTGCATTTTGCTTCACATTAAGTAGTTTGACCAATCGAATTGAACCTGGAATGTAACACCTTACATTTACCTTTAAAATAAGAAAATGTTAGGGTCTAGACTATCTTCTGAAAACTTTGAGGGGGTTTGGTCTGGTCCAAAACACATTGATAACATTATTTAAGGAATGGAGTTTCATTTCTGCAATTGATTAGTAATATTCACAAATAAATAGAATCTGAAATCCATAACAAATTGGACACACTTATAGAATTCAAAGTTGAACTTTTCATTCGACAAGTACAATTTTTTTCATTACATGGTCATGAAAGGCAACAATTGCACATGTATCCTCCCATAGTCCAAAGATGTGCAGGGTAGGTGGATTGGCCACGGATTGGTTCACGGATGTTTACGCTAGGTGGGTTAGACATGGAGAAATGTAGAGGTAGGGATCTGGTCTGGGTGGGATGCTTTTCGGAGGGGTGGTGTGGACTTGTTGGGCCGAATGGCCTGTTTCCACACTGTAGGGATTCTATGAATGTCTATGAATGAATGTATGACAAGTCAGTGCAATTTACAATGGTTGAAGACAGGCTGTCATTGAAGTATGGATTTATAATCAAATTTATCAAATGAAAAGTTTATTCTACAACAGGTTTCTTCCAGAAGCTCCGGTTTCCTCCCACAATCCAAAGATGTACAGGTTAGCTGGATTGGCCATGCTAAATTACCCATAGTGTCCAGGGATCTGCAGGCTAGGTGGGTTAGCTATGGGAAATGCAGGGTTACAGGGATAGGGTAGAGGGAGGTTGGGATGGTCTTCGAAGGGTCAGTGTGGGCTCAACTAAAGTCCACAGTGGATTGATTACATTTAGTTAGAAATGGATACAGAAACATACAAAGAATTGATAATGTCAATCCAGAAATCCGGGGTGGGGAGGGGTGGGGGGTGGTTGCAGTGGTGTAAGGTTGGTTTGCTCAGTTGGCTGGACGGCTGGTTGCAATGCAGAGATGCCAACAGCATGCATTCAATTCCCACAATCACTGAGGTTTCCATAAGGGCTCTCCTTCTGAGAGGCATGTTGACCCTTAGGTTAAATCACTACCTCAACCTTGAGAGAGCAGCCCTATGGTACAGTGGGATGATGGCAATTTCAGCTTTACTTACAAAACTGAGGTCTGAAACATGCAATAGTTTTATAATATTTATGTGGACATGGCACAAACGTAAAATGGTTGAGGCCTTAATATATACTTATGCTCTGAAATCTAAAATGAATTAATAATATCCAGACTGTAACGGACACTGGAACACAATTGCATTTATACTAGAATGGAATAAACTATGGACTGATAATGCACTGATAATCTTTATGATGTTTCTTCATTCATTCACAGGATGTGGGGCAGTGTTGGCCAGGACAGCATTTATTGTCTATCCCTAATTGCCAAGAGAGCGGTTCAGCATTAACCACATTGCTGGATTAACCTGTAGGCCAGATTAGGCACGGACAGTTATTTCCTTCCTTATAGGATAACAGGGAACCAAATGGGTTCTCCTGACAAATGCTCGACAGGAATCGGTTCTGGGTCCTCTTTTGCTTGTCATTTATATAAAGCACTTATATGAGAACATAGAAGAGATAGTTAGTAAGTTTGTGGATGACACCAATTTGGTGGCGTAGTAGACAGTGAAGAAGATTTCCTAAGATTACAAAGGGATCTGGATCAAATGGGTCAATGGGATGAAAAATGGCAGATGGAGTTCAATTGAGGTATTGCATTTTGATACAACAAACAAGGATACGGCTTATACAATTAATGATAGGGCCTTGGCTAGTGTTGTAGAACAGGGGGACCTAGGGGTGAAGGTACAAAGTTCTTGAAGTTTGAGTCACATATAGACAGAATGGTTAAAAAGGCATTTGGCAAGCTTGCCTTAATTGCTTGATCCTTTCAGTGTAGGAGTTGGGAAGTCATGTTGAGATTGTACAGGACATTGGTGAGGCCTCTTCTGGAGCACTGCATCTAGTTCTGGTCACCCAGTTATAGGAAGGATGTTATTAAGCTGGAGAAGGTTTAGAAGAGATTTACCAGGATGTTGCCAGGTATGGAACATTTGAGATATAAAGAAAGGCTGTATAGGCTGCGCGTGCAGGAGGTTGAGGGGCGACCTTCCAGTCCATGCTGAACATAATCCCAGACTAAACTAGTTTTTTAAACATTGTAATTGTACCTACATCCACCACTTCCTCAGGAAGTTCATTCCACATGCAAACCACCCTCTGTAAAACATATGCCATTCATGTATTTTAAAAATCTTTCTCCTCTCACCCTAAAAATGTGCCCCCTAACCTTGAAATATCCCATCCTAGGGTAAAAAACAACTATGATTAACTCTACCTACACCTCTCATTATTTTATGAACGTCTATCAGGTCGTCTCTCCAGGGAAAAAATTCCCAGCCTTTCTAGCCTTTCTCTACAGATCTAACCTTCCATACCCAGCAGCATCCTGGTAAAGCTCTCCTGAACCCTCTCCAGCTTAATAATATCCTTCCTATAACTGGGCGAACGGAAGTGGACACAGTATTCCAGAAGAGGTCTCACTAATGTCCTGTACAATCTCAACATGACTTCCCAACTCCTATGCTCAAAGGGCCGAGCAACGAAGGCAAGCGTGCCAAATGCCTTTCTAAACACCCTGTCTATATGTGATACAAAATTCAAAGAATTATGCACCTCTAGGCCCTCTGTTGTACAACACAACCCAAGGCCTTACCATTAATTGTATAAGCATTGCCCTTGCTTGTTGTACCAAAATGCAATACCCCATACTTACTTGTTTGTTAGCTCAGTTGGCTGGCTGATTTTCAATACAGACACCAACATCATGGGTTCAATTCCCAAACCAGTGTAGGTCATCATGAAAGTTGCACTATCACAACCTCACCCTCACCTGAGACATAATGACCTCCAGGTTAAAACATCATAGGTTATCTCTCCCTCAAGTGAGAGAGCAGTCCTATGGTCCTCTGTCTCTATGGTGACTTTACCTCACCTGTTTAAAAGGTAAATCGCAAGGCAGGATAGAGCTCATTAAGCCATGGAAGGAAACTCCTACAGGCCTAAGGTTTCAACTTTCTGCTTCTTAAACCGTATTGAACATTCAGATCAAGGAAAAAGAGGATATTTAAGCTTCAGAACAGCTTTCATCTGAAAAAGTGAGCCCAAGATGTTTCGATGAAGCAATGAAAAGAAATGAACTCGAATATACAGCACACAATTTCAGGACAATGTCAAACAGAGATGCTCAAACAGATGGATTTGAATGAGCTCCATACTTGGTACAGTGGCAGAAAGGTTTATCCAGTGAGGTTCAGAGGTTGTGTCCTCACATGTCCTCAAACTGAAATGCACATAGACTAGCACAGTGGCTCAGTGGTTAGGGTTGCTGCCTCACAGCACCAGGGACTTGGGTTCAATTCCAGCCTTGGGTGACTGTCTGTGTGGAGTTTTCACATTTTCCCTGTGTCTGTGTGGGTTTCCTCCCATAGTCTAAAGGTGTGCAGGCTAGGTGCTGTGGCCATGCTACATTGTCCAAGGATGCGAGGGTTACAGGGATAGGGCAAGGGGGTGAGTCTGGGATGCTCTTTGGAGGGTTGATCTGGACTTGTTGGGCTCAATGGCCTGTTGTCACACTCTGGGGATTCTGTGTATTTCAAAACATCTTTCCCATGCCATGTCAAATATTCATTCAATCATTTATGTTGCAAATGTTCTGAATTTGCGCCATTGTCTCAACTTGTGCTCACCAAAATTTGTCATTAAACGCTCAGTAAAATCTATCTTTTGGAATACTCACAGAAGGAATACGTAGCTTTCCATCACGACCATAGTCTTTGGATTTACTTTCACCTAAGAGAAACCAATGTTTGGAAAATACATCACCTTTCATCCTCAGAAAGTTGGAATGGGTTTCTGATATTCTATCAGCACGCAAATTTATTCAAAATCTTTGTAGTGTGCAAGGGTTAAGTTATTGACACACATCACTCGATCTTGCTCCAAATCCCGACCTCCCACCCAGATCAGACAAGAGGTTACATGCAGTCATATGGTCATACAACATAGAAAGAGACCCTTCAGCTTACCGTGTCTATGCCAAACACCAAACATTTACCCGCCACCTGGTCCATAACCTACTGACTCTTTCAGTGCTCAACCAGACACATCTTAAACTTTACAAGAGTATCTGCCTCCAACACCTTCTCAGGCAGCACATTCCATATTCCTACCACCCTCTGGGTGAAAAAAAATGTTTCCTCAGATCACCACTGAACCAGTCACAACTCACCTTAAACATATACCTTCCTAGGCATGTCGGCCATGGGGAGGAAAATCCCGTGATCCACACTGTCTAAGTTGACTTCCATTCATCCCATCTCAGGGGCTGACTTTTGATGGAAGCCCCTGCCTCAAAGTTGAGGTACAGCAATCCTCGGAAGGAGCATTTCCATTGAAAACACTCAGCATTTGTACGGCATTCACTGCCGCGTGATGGGAAGCAAACACAGTTCGAAGGAGACAAAGAAATAGTAAGAACTGCCGACGCTGGAGTCAGAGATAACACAGTGTGGAGCTGGAGGAACACAGCAGGCCAGAGGAGCAGGAAAGCTGCCGTTTTGGGTTGAGACCCTTCTTCAGAATCCTTATCGAAAGAGACAAAGCCTTTTTGAAAGGCGACTGAGTGAATGTAAGTGTGTAAGTGGTTTGAGAGGGTAACAGGGGAGCAATCAGGTGAGTGAGAGGGCGGCTTGTCAACTGGGTGAGGGCTCAGGGTGATAACGTGTATGGGAAGTCATCGAGTCATAGAGCTGTACAGCGTGGAAACAGACCCTTCAGACCAACTCCTCCATGCCAAACAAAATTCCTAAATTAATCTAGTCCCATCTACCAGCATTTGGTCCATTTTAAATTCCCTCTCACCCTAAAGCAATGCCCTCTAGCTTTGGATTCCCCTATCCTGGGAGAAAGACCTTGCCTATTCATCCTATCCATGCCCCTCATGATTTTATAAACCACAATAAGGTCACCCCTCAGCCTCCCATGCTCCAGGGAAAATAGCCCCAGCCTATTCTGCCATTCCCTCTCACTCAAACCCTCCAACCCTGGCAACATCTTTGCAAATCTTTGCAGAGAGACAGGGGAGGGTGAGGGGAGAATGGATGGGAGAAGCAGTGGAGGGTGGGGGAGGGAGAAAGAGAGGAGAGGGGAAGGGGATAGGTTGAGGGTGGGAGAGGTGGACATTAGAGCGAAAGAGATGAGGAGGGGAGTGAGGAGAAATGGAGGGTAGAGGGAAAGGGATGAGGAGGGGGAAAGGGAGAGGTAGAGGGTAGAGGGAAAAGGATGAGGAGGGGCAAAGTGGAGAGGTGGAGGTTAGGAGGAAGGGTTGAGGAGGGTGAAGGAGAGAGGTGGAGAGGAGAGGGAAAGGAATAAGGAGGGAGATGTGTAGTGGAAAGGAAGGTGAGGGGTGGGGAGGAAAGAGAAAGAGAAAAAATGGGGAGGAAGACCAGGTTTGGAATGTCGGTTGAGGGTGTTTGACACACTTTCATGCTCTAATTTTTCCTGGATTACTCTCCAAGACATCATTTCTGGAAGCTCCAAACTCTCTGACTCCAACCTTTGATTTAATGGTTTCTGATACAGGAAGATCCGCTAATCAGAAGGACCAACTCTCAGGCAATTAACCTCTTAGTTAGCACTTTGGAATGTCTGAGGGCATAAATCTCCCGCATTTCCTGACACGATGAGATATATTTGTGCTTTTTCCAATCTGCTGGGCATTTATCCGAGGTTTGAAAAGTACTGCCAATATATCTTTTAGCTTATAACGACTTTGCTCACACCTTGAGATGCTGTCCAAAATACTTAAATACTCACCTGAGGTCGGGACTTTCACTTTTGCATTTCCCTTATAGATTGGCTGCACGAGCTCTGCATCATTTCCATAAGCACTGTTCTCTCCTGATGTCGCTTGTTCTTCATTACCGCATGAGTCTGCTGATTTGTTCTTGTTTCCATCATGCTCATCGTGGTCCTGCAGAGATATGGATATTCCTGAAGCTCTGTAACAGCATGCTGGGTGTAAATCCACAACATGAACTGCAGCAGTGAAAGAAAGGAGATCATCTCCACATTCTCCAGACCAATGAAATATGGGCAATAAATGCTGACCCAGCCAGTGGAGAAAAATACATCCATTTTTGAAAAAAAAAATGACCTCCCCAAACTGGCAAAGAGTTCTGAAAGGCACATCTCTGAGATACGGAAGAATAAAAGACAGTCTGAACAGATTTCATAAGGCAAGATCTTGACTGAGTAATAAGGCTGAATATTTGAGAAGATAAAATGGAGAGTTGACAAAGGCAGATTGTGGATGCTCTAAAGGCTATTGATAAGATACCACCAGGCTTGGAAAGTCACACCTTATATCAACATTAATTTCCTGACAGTTCCGTCGGTAAGGGATAAAATTAAATGGCATCACAACAATCTGACAGAAGGAAATCCAAAGCTGAGCAATGAAGAGATATTTCCTCATCTTGGTCTTAAATGATTTAATGCTTATCTTACTGTTTCACCTCCCCAACTAATCCACCGACTTTTCCAAAACCAGAGGGAAAAACCTCTCTGTGTCTCCCCCATCAAACCCTTTCCAAATTTAACATGTCACAACAGAGTTGATTGTCATTCTCTTCACTTCACTTCACTTTTATTTGTCACCAGCTTCGGCTCTGCTCCAAACTTCCCACCATGTTTTTGAGCACCACCTTGCTATAAAGATGGAGTACGGCAGCCATTGGAGACCTCTGAAGGAGTACAGTACAACACAGGGAAGACCAGTCATGCCTCTTCACGGAAGTAGCTATCATAGGTTCAGTTTTAACATTGGCGAATAGGTCAACGGGTGCGTGGAGGGATAAGCTAATGGTGGTGGCAAGGGAAGTTAGGTCAAATAAGCGGGGGTGACTGTGTAGACTTGAGAGCGTTATCAATCCAATTTTCTCTTGGCTTGCATCCATGTCAAGTTGTTAGAGAACTTCAGTCAGAATCATGACAGAACAGGTTCAGAAAGCAATATGATCTGCTCCTACTCATATTTGTTATGTGCTTTTCATTTGTTTTTTTTACTTCTGGACAGAGATATTTGATTGACAGGAAATGTTAACTGGCTTTGCTGAACTAGTTTCTGTCATTAAGGATTTTTGCAAAGTAAGTAATTGAATGCAACCTGTTTCTTAGGCTTAACTGCTTGAATCCCATGAAATTTCAAACGGTTTGACTGTATAAAGATTACTAAGGAACACAGACCAAGGGATACAAGATCGTAAAACTATAAGATATAAGAGTAGAATTAGGCCACTCGGCCCATTGAGCCAGCTGCTATTTGATCATGGCTGATATGTTTCTCGGCCCCATTTTCCTGCCTTCTCCTTGTAACCTTACTATCTATCTCTGCCTTAAAGACACTCAACAACTTCGCCTCCACAGCCTTCTGCAACAATGATTTCCACAGATTCATCACCGTCCGGATGTTCCAACTCCTCAGAAAAATTTCTTAGCCACATGGAACTGAAGTTTGGAAAACTTTTGTAGCTGAGAAGATTGAATTATCTCCTCCAATAACCTGATGGAGATGTTATATTTAAGAGATAACACAAATGTCTGAAGAGAATGTGAAAAAAAAATGGAAACCTTACAAAGGAGGAGTTGGATCACACACCATCCTGGCAACAAAAAACAGGAGGACACGAAGACTAGAATCCCTACAATGAGGAAACAGGCCATTCATTCCATCAAGTCAACACCAACCCTCTGAAACCCACTCCTCTGCCCTGCCCTGCCCTGCCCCACCCCACCCCACCCCACTCCTGTAACCCTGCATTTCCCAGTGGCCAATCCACCTAGCCTACACATCCCTGAACACTATGGACCATTTAGCATGGCTAATCAACCTAACCTGTACATCTCTAGATTGTGAGAGGAAACTGGAGCACCCAAAGGAAGCCCACACAGACATGGAGAGAATTTGCAAACTCCACACAGACAATTGCCTAAGGCTGGAACTGAACCCAGGTCCCTGGCACTGCGAGGCGACAGTGCTAAACCACTGAACCCATAATACTCTGCCCTGTTAACTTTAGCGCACACAGTCTACAGTTCCAAAGCAAATGCTAGGCTCAAAATACTTAAATCTTCTGGCTGCAGGGAAAACACCAATTAAGTTTTTGGAAAAGGAAAATCTAACTTACCTCTTTCACTGTCAACTTTGGCACCAGATCCATTCGCGGAATGGTTTGTAGACTCTGCAAAACCACATCTAAAGCTTCTTTACTGTCCTTGAAGCGTTTCTTCAGCTGGTCTGCCACTGCCCAAGCAGTTGCATTCTCAAGTTTTCCTGCTGGTATATTATGTTCTACTAATAATTGCTTGAACTGTTCCAACTCCTCTTCTGTCAGCTCCTCTAGAACTTGCCGAATTTTCTCCATGACCTCCTGAAATAAACGTGGAGATGCACTGTGTTTGCCGAACTGTCTATATGCTGTATGAGATCATAGTGTGCAACATTCAAAGAGGATAAAAAGTGGGACCGAGATTTGGCTGTATGATATCAATGCTTGATTCAACGAGACCATGTCAAATTTCACGTGTCTCAGAGCACGTGTCTCACTAACCTCATGTCCCATGAATTACAAATGTTATCAATTTCAGTTTTGAACACTGCAAAGATGACACTCAAGAGCATAAGAGCCAGGAGCAGGAGTAGGCCATTCAGCCCTTCGAGCCTGCGACACCATCAATACGATTGTGGCTGATCTCATCTCAGTGTCAACTCTACATTTCTGTCTCTCTCTGTACCCTCCAACCTGTTACTCATTAAAAATCTATTGCCACCTTTAATTACTCAATGTCCCTGCATCCACTGCACTCCGGGCTAGTAAATTCCACAGAGTCATGAGCCAACTAATTTCTCCTCCTCTCTATTCTAAATCTGCTACCCCTTATCCTAAAGGATGACCTCTCGTAGACTGTCCCACATGAGGAAACATCTTTCTCCACATCCCCTTTATAGACCTCAATCAGATCTCTTCTCGTTCTTTCAAACTCTAGAGAGTATCAGCCTAAATTGCTCAATCTCACTTCATAAAACAAATCCCTCACCTCTGTAATCAATCTAGAGAACCTCATGTGAACTGCCTCCAATAACACTACATCACTCCTCAAGTAAGGGGTCCAAAACTGTGTGTAATATTCCAGGTAGTGCCTTGTACAATTGCAGAAGGACTTCTTGGCTTTTATGATCTATTCTATCAACAAATGTCAAAATTCAAATGGCCAAGTTAATTTTTAGTCAAATAACATCACAATTCTACAACATGGCAAAGTGGTCCAGTCCTTCACTTTGAAGATGTATTATTGAAAAATCATTCAGAGCCCCTCTGGTTCAGATGTTTCACTTTCTGGTAAGTTCACTCTTCTCTCCTGAGACCGAGTTCCAACGAACGCCTGACACTGTCCCCAAGCATCTAGTTTCTGACATATTTTCAGCTTTTATCAAACTCAGATCACAGAGCTGCTCCTGATTCTTTCTATGTCCCCGTACGTTACAGCTGCATCAAGCAAATTCTGGTCGCGGGTTTCCTTCATCCTCCCCCTTTTCACACTCAACTGCATTCAACTTACAACATCTCTCAGGGACTGGCCCTGTTCTAAGTCCGTAGAAGATGGTTTGTATGGCCTGAAACCTGTTCTTTTGCTTCTGTAATGGCCAACTCTAACTATAACCAATCTCACCATGCAAACATTCGGATCAAATAAAACCCAAAATTTATTTTCAATTCCATCCATCAGCTTGACAAACTTGAATCAGAGATAGCAGGAACTGCAGATGCTGGAGAATCCGAGACAACAAGGTGCAGAGCTGGATGGACACAGCAGGCCAAGCAGCATCACAGGAGCAGAAAGGCTGACGTTTCGGGCCTAGACCCACAAACTCGCCTTTTTTCAGATGGCTCAGCACTTAAGAATGACAGTTGAACATTTAATGTTATTTCTATTTTTTACTTAACACTAAAAAGGACTGTGATGTTTAACTTTTAACTTTATTTTTCTACTTTGTCCCTAAGATTTTGTACCTAGGTACTTTTGTACCTAAGATGGCACCAGGAATGGTGACATTGTACACTTTTCACTGTACTCCTGTACAAATGAAAATAAATTCTAATTCATAGAATCCCTACAGTGTGGAAGCAGACCATTCAGCCCATCAAGTCTATAACAACCACTCAGAAGAGCATCCCACCCTCTACCCTATCCCTGTAACCCTGCATTTCCCATGGCTAATCCACCTAACTACACACCCCTGGACACTATGGACAATTTAGCATGGCCAGTCCACCCTAACCTGCACATCTTTGGACTGTGGGAGGAAACTGGAGCACCTAGAGGAAACCCACACAGACACAGAGAGAACAAAGAACAAAGAAAATTACATCACAGGAACAGGCCCTTCGGCCCTCCAAGCCTGCGCCGATCCAGATCCTCTATCTAAACCTGTCACCTATTTTCCAAGGATCTGTATCCCTCTGCTCCCTGCCCATTCATGTATCTGTCTAGATACATCTTAAATGATGCTATCATGCCCGCCTCTACCACCTCCACTGGCAACGCGTTCCAGGCACCCACCACCGTCTGCGTAAAGAACTTTCCAGCATATCTCCCTTAAACTTTTCCCCTCTCACCTTGAAATCGTGACCCCTAGTAATTGAGTCCCCCACTCTGGGAAAGAGCTTCTTGCTATCCACCCTGCCTATACCTCTCATGATTTTGTCGACCTCAATCAGGTCCCCCCTCAACCTCCGTCTTTCTAATGTAAATAATCCTAATCTACTGAACCTCTCTTCATAGCTAGCGCCCTCCATACCAGGCAACATCCTGGTGAACCTCCTCTGCACCCTCTCCAAATCATCCACATTCTTTTGGTAATGTGGCGACCAGAACTGTACGCAGTATTCCAAATGTGGTCGAACCAAAGTCCTATTCAACTGTAACATGACCTGCCAACTCTTGTACTCAATACCCCGTCCGATGAATGAAAACATGCCATATGCCTTCTTGACCACTCTATCAACCTGCGTTGCCACCTTCAGGGTACAATGGACCTGAACACCCAGATCTCTCTGTGCATCAATTTTCCCCAGGGCTTTTCCATTTACCGTATAGTTCGCTCTT
This sequence comes from Rhincodon typus, assembly GCF_021869965.1. Taxonomy (NCBI): domain Eukaryota; kingdom Metazoa; phylum Chordata; class Chondrichthyes; order Orectolobiformes; family Rhincodontidae; genus Rhincodon; species Rhincodon typus. Next base: position 2,505,427 of record NC_063379.1, on the reverse strand, counting down.
AAATTGGATCTTCCAAAATGCATCACCTTGCATTTTCCTGGATTGAACTCCATCTGCCATTTCTCTGCCCAACTCTCCAATCTATCTATATTCTGCTGCATTCTCCGACAGTTCCCTTCACTATCTGCTACTCCACCAATCTTAGCGTCATCTGTAAACTTGCTAATCAGACCATCTATACCTTCCTCCAGATCATTTATATATATCACAAACAACAGTGGTCTCAACACGGATCGCTGTGGAACACCACTGGTGTGAATGTGCAAGAGAATGTGCAAGCTCCACACAGATAGTCGCCTGAGGGTGGAATTGAACCCTGGTCCCTGTTGCAGTGAGGCAGCGGTGCTAACCATTGAGCTACCATGTCATAGAGCTCTAATTCAAATCCACCTCACTTGCAATTTCTTCTCCGATTTAATAAAGTAATTGGGATTCCACTGAAGGTTTTTACGATAACTCTAAACTCCAAACCACATATCTTTCCAGAATGCAATTCTCTGTAGGTAGTGTAGACAGTTTGACTGCAGCATTTCAGCTGAGAAAACCCCCATGCAGGTTCATGATCCTAGAATTTTAAGGTGAATGTGCTTATAACTTATGTTAATATGAAGATCAAAACAATACAACTGATGCTGCAATGATGCAAAAAATATCATAGGTATGGATTCCAAGTCTAATAAATGAAAGGAAGAAATAATTGTAGAGAGGGCATCAACACCAATAGAATATAGTACTGAAAGAGATGAAAACTTTAAGGGACTCCGCAGTAAAAATATTACACACACCTTTGCCATGACTCATTTAGGATAGTCAGACAGTGAGGCTACGTGCTGAGAAGATATTTCCCCTCATGGGAGAGTCTAGGACCAGAGGGCATAGTCTCAGAATAAAGGGGCACCAGTTTAAGACTAAGATGAGAAGGGTTGAGAGTCTTTGGAATTTCTTGCCACAGAGAGCTGTGGGGGCAGAGTTCTTGTGTATATTTAAGACTGAGGTGGATAGATTCTTGATTATTCTTGTCAACCCATGTGGTTCACTAGTATCCTTTAGGGAAGGAAACTGGTCTGGCCTACATGTTACTCCAGACCCACAGCAATGTGGTTGCCTCATAACTGCCATCTGGGCAACTAGGGGTGGGCAACAAATGCTAGCCAACCCAGTGAAGTCCACATCCTGTGAATGTCAATGGGGAAAGGATAGAAAAGAGGACACAAGGAAGGTCCAAGCAGCCATGATCCTATTGAATGGCGGAGCAGGCTCGATGGGCCAAATGGCCCATTCCTGGTCCTTCCTTATGGTCTTCTGATCTTCTATCATGGTATGAGATGGGGGTGGGGCTTGAGGTGGAAGGAGGGGATAGGTGGGAGGAAGGACAGGTTAGGGAGGCAGGGACGAGCTGGGCTGGTTTTGGGATGCGGTCGGGGGTGGGGAGATTTTTGAAGCTTGTGAAGTCCACATTGATACCATTGGGCTGCAGGGTTCCCAAGCGAAATATGAGGTGCTGTTCCTGCAACCTTCGGGTGGCATCGTTGTGGCACTGCAGGAGGCCCAGGATGGACATGTCGTCTAAAGAATGTTGTTCCTAAGGCTGTTCCTGTTCTGGCCTCCTCTTCATCGGGGAAACCAAGCGGAGGCTTGGGGACCGCTTTGCGGAACACCTACGCTCGGTTCGCACTAAACAACTGCACCTCCCAGTTGCGAACCATTTCAACTCCCCTTCCCATTCCTTAGACGGCATGTCCATCCTGGGCCTCCTACCTACTAGCCTCATCCTGCCCCCTTGACCTGTCCGTCCTCCCTGGACTGACCTATCCCCTGCCTAACTCCCCACCTACACTCACCTTTACTGGCTCCATCCCCGCCTCTTTGACCTGTGTGTCTCCTCTCCATCTATCTTCTCCTTTATCCATCTTCTATCCACCTCCTTGTCTCTCCCTATTTATTTCAGATCCCCCTTCCCCTCCCCCACTTCTGAAGAAGGGTCTCGGCCCGAAATGTCATCTTTCCTGCTCCTCTGATGCTGCTTAGCCTGCTGTGTTCATCCAGCTCTGCACCTTGTTATCTCACTTCATCTGGAGTGGGCAATTTGTTAACTGTCAGTGCTCTGAAGTACTCAGTTTATTACTGCTGTCTGTTGTTCTCCACTCTGCTGCTGTACCACTGGCTCCATCTCAATGGGAGGTGATAGCCTCCTGGTATTATTGCTCTCCTGTTAATCCAGAGACCTGGTATAGTAATCTGAGGACCTGGGTTCAAATCCGGCTACAGCAGATGGTGGAATTTGATTTCAATACAATATCTGGAATTAAGAATCTAATGATAACTATGAATCCGTTGCCAATTGTCAGGGTTTTAAAAAAAAACCACCAGGTTCAGTTAGGGAAGGAAACTGCCATCCTTACCTGGTCTGGCCTATATGTGACTCCAGACCCATAGCAATGTGGTCGACTTTTAACTGCCCTCTGGGCAATTAGGGATGGGGCAATAAATGCTGCCCTAGCCAGCGATGGCCTCATTCCGTGAATGAATAAAGGATGGGATCTTAGGGTACAAGTCCATAGCTCCTGAAAATAGGCACACGGCATATTTGCCTTCATTGGTCGCAGCATTGAGTATAAAAGTTGGCAAGTCGAATGTGGTTGACTCTTAACCGCCCTCTCGGCAATTAGGGATGGGCAATAAATGTTGCCTGGCCAGTGACACCTTCATTCCGTTAATGGATAAAAGAAAATAAAACCTTCTTCAACTCTCAGGTCAAATGCAATGCCTGAGCTCCTTACGTCTCTTGGTGTCATCAGAAATCCCCATTTCTGACCGCTCGCTGTCAACATCAAGCTTCTACTGACCGTTTTCGCGTTTTCTGGTTGCAAACAAAGTTGCTTGCATTCCCACAACGATTGATGCTCGCTCACTCTGTCACGTTACACTTCCAGTGTGGTTTTTCAATACCTTGCTGCACTGCCTGCATTCTGCGTGATTCCAGCTGCAATCTCTAGCTGGAAATTTATTGGGATCCCTATGTCCTGCAAAGCATCAGGACAAATTGTGAACGCCGCCAACATGCAAAGGTGAGGGTTTCGATTGTGCAAAAGCGGGTAATGTTAAGATTGAGGATTTTTGCAGCCTGTGCCAATTCAATCCCACTGGCAAGAGGCAAGTGAAACATCAGTTGTCCAGCGGCCGATAAAGAAATCAGTCAGATGTTTCCTACCTGTGCCGGTTCTTTCGAATAGTGACTTGATTTATTTCTACTTCGGCGTTCTGTTTGCATTCGATAGGACTTTATGTTTTGCTGCATCAGCTCATTTTTGCAAGTTGCCATGAGATCTGCTTCCTCCAGCAACTCTAGAGCACAATTCACGGAGAGTCACAGAATTGTGAAGGCTCGGAAGGAGGCTGTTCAGCCATCATGCCTGCATTGGTTCTATCTCCTAGCGCCAATCTCCTGCCTGTTCCCCACATCCTCACGCATTGCTTCTATCCAAATAGCCATCTAGTGCCCCCTCTCGAATGCCTCAGTTCAAGGTGCCTCCACCACATTTCCAGGCAGACCATTCCACACCCTAACGACTGACTGCGCCATTATTTTATCACACTGTCCTTTCTTTATTTGCGCGCTACATTAAATCGATGCCCTCTCGCCTTTTCTCCTTGTACTAGCGAGAACAGCTTCTCCCTATCTGCTCTAACAACGCCCACAGAAAACCTCTATCAGATCTCCTCTCAACATCCTTCTCTCCAAGGAGAACAGCCTCAACTTCACAAAATAAAAACCGAAAGAACTGCGGATGCTGTAAATCAGGAACAAAAACAGAAATTGCTGGAAAAGCTCAGCACGTCTGGCAGCATCTGTGAAGGAAAAACAAAAAAATCAGAGATAACGTTTCGGGTCCGGGTTCTTAGGAAGCGTCATCGGACCCGAAACGTTATCTCTGATCTTTCTTTTTTTACCTTCACAGATGCTGCCAGACCTGCTGAGCTTTTCCAGCAACTTTGTTTTTTTGTAGCCTCAACTTCACACTGTCCTCAGAGCTGAAGGAAAATCGCCAGGAATCACTCCAAATGTTCACCGCATCACCTTGAGTTCTCTGAAATCAGTGTTTTCTGATTACAAAGCGTTTGGAAATTGGTCGCAGTCTCCCCTTATTCACTCTACCCAAACAGCTCAAAGTTCGGAACAATACATTTTTTTAAAAAAAATCCAATTAATTATCTAAAGAAACAGCTCTAGTTACTTATCTTGTACTTATCCTGATTTAAACATTGTAGCTGCACCCTTATCCACCACTTCCTCTGGAAGTTCATTCCACACAGGAACTACTCTGTGTAAAAAAGTTGCCCCTTGTGTCCAATTAATTATCTAGCTTTTTGAAAAATTTGTACTTCTGCTGAAGTGAATTGTTTTCATGATTGCTGACATTCTACTAAACCTCCCCAAAGGTGTTTAATTGTTTCTAAATTCTTTATTTCTCTCAGAATTGGAAAAGCCCATGGTGGGTGCTTTTTTTAAAAAAAAAACCCCGACAGTGTGGAAACAGGCCACTCAGAACAGCAAATCCATTCTGACTCTCTGAAGGGCATCTTAATCACACTTATCCCCCTCCCCTATCCTGCCATTGCCTAATCGACCTGACCTACACATCTCTAGATGCTATGGGTAACTTAGCATGGTCAATTCGTCGACTGTGGGAGAAAACCAGCGCACGCAGGTGGAGCCCACACAGACACAGGAAGAACGTGCAAACTCCACACAGATATGTTGCTCCTAGACTGGGATTGAACCCAGGACGTGGGTACTGTGGGGCAGTAGTGTTAACCATTGAGCCACCATGAGCTCTCGACTGCAATCCCCTGAATTAAAATATTCTCAAACCGCGACGACACGAAGGGAAGTTTGTTTTTTACCTCGATCTGCAGAACAAAAAAGCTGCTCAGCCGCTGTGCAGTGCAGAACACAATTTACAGTTTGTCCATTGCAACGAACAATCGATCCTAAATGAGGAACGGCGGATGCTGGAGATTTGAAACAAAGAGAGAAATCGCTGGAGAAACTCAACAGATCTGGCAGTGTCTGTGGACAGGGACCTTATTGAACTCTTCGAGTCCAATGACCCTTCTTTAGAACAACCCCCACCCTGTTGAGTGACAGCTAGCACAGACATTTAGAAACAGTGTTTACAAACCTTCCTGGTTTGTTTTAACAACTTGCTAACAAGGGGGGTTACAGCAGAGAAATCACAGACAATACAGAAGGCCGCCCCGGAGAAAATAAATTGGCACTTGGCGAAAATACAGGCTGATTCGTTGAAGGTAAAAGTTATGTTTGACCATTTGGTCAACTTTAGCTGGCGGACTGTTGGACAGCGTGGATGTGGGCGGTGCAATTAATGCGGATATGCACAATCAAAACTATTGATCGATCCCAGTTTGTATGATGGGATATGCTGGTGAATATTTCATTCAGTCTCAAGGCTTGATACAATGCTGCACTCAATCCCAACAGGACAACAGGAATCTGAAGCTAATCGACTAAAGATTAGATACCAACTGGGTGCTTTTGAGCGCCCAGTTGTTTCTTCAAATATTTCTTCAAGGAATACGACAGTATTGGAGCACTGTCCTGCCATAACGTCGCAACATTGAACAGGCAGTATTGTGTTTCTCCGTGAATTGAGAATCTCCAATGCTTTGCTGACTGTACTGAGGGAACAGTACTGAGACAGTGATAGTAGGAACTGCAGATGCTGGAGAATCTGATATAACAAGGTGTAGAGCTGGATGAACACAGCAGGCCAAACAGCATCAGAGGAGCAGGAAGGCTGACGTTTCGGGTCTAGACCCTTCTTCAGAAAATCATAGTTCATAATCATGAATCATAGTTATACAGTACTGAGACAGTGCCGCACTTCTGAGAGCAAGCCTTTCAGATAAGATTTTAAACGGAATCCCCATCTGCTTTCTCAGTCCGCTCGAAATGATTCAATGCTCCAACTTCAAAGCTGAAGAAAATTACAATTGGGGAAAATGTGTTACCTAAATACCCTGTGACACTTCAACTGGTTCCAATTTAAATTTCCAGATTGCAAATAGCACTGTTTAAGGAATCATGAGGGGTGTAGATAGGGTGAATGGTGAGTGTCTTTTCTCCGGGGTGGGGGATTTCAACACTAGGGGGCATATCTTTTAAGGTGAGGAGAAGGATTAAAAAAAAGACATAAGGGGCAACTTTTTCACACGGAGAGTGGTTCCTGTGTGGAATGAACTTCCAGAGGAAGTGGTGGATGCAGGTGCAGCTACAATGTTTAAATCTGGATCAGTACATGAATAAGAAATTTTGGAAGGTTATGAGCCAATCGCAGGCAGGCGGGTCTAGTTTAGTTTGGGATTATGGTTGACATGGACTTGTTGGACCGAAGGGTCTGTTTCTGTGCTGTATGACTCTATAATAGCAGCAAAAATTCTCCCATTTCTTCAACTATACTTACATCTCAAACGACGTCAAGTCCAAAATGATGATCTAACCTGTTATTTTGTCATTGCTGGTGGTATTTTACCATCTGAAAAATGTTGATCTTGTATCCTCTGACAACTATCATATTACTTCAAAACTAATTGATTGTACAGTGAATGCTACACCTTGAGGAATGTGACTTCTAACTCTCTAACTATGAGCAATGCCACAAATGCAGGGTGGTCAAGCAGCAACATTTCAGTTCTCTGCATCAAAATGTGGGCACTAGATTCTTTTTTTTATTCCAAGATGATGGAGCTCCTCAATTAAAATAAAAAGGTATTGCTGGAGAGGGATTCCCAAATCATTAAGTCAGATCTTACAAACACAGACAAAAATATCACAGATGCTGGAGATCTGAATCAAACACGGAAAGAGCTGAAGGAACTCAGCAGGTCTGGCTGGCCCTGTGTAGAGAGGGATAAAGGGAACATTTCAAGTCTGCGTTTTATCTGTTGGGTTGTGGGATGTGGAGTGCCAATCTACTTTTTAATCAAGTTCGTGCAATGAATTTATGACCGCCTGCCTCAAAGTGATTTTGAGAGAACTTTGTTACAATGACTGACCAGATTGATCTCCTCAGTGAAGTTGTTCCTTCTGCTTTTTACAAACTGGGAGCCAGGTAAGTGCCTCTGTCATAGTTAAATGATTAATGCAAGGGTAAAGCTGGACTAAAATAAAAATCTTCATTTGCACAGTTGCCTTTCCAGAACAGCTTCTTCCCTGCTATTATCAAACTTTTAAATGGGCTTCTCATGTATTAAATTTGATCTCCCTCTGCACCTTCTCTGTAGCGGTAACATTCTGCATTCTGTTCTATTACTTTGATGTACTTTTGTCAGGTATGATTTGTCTGTATAGCACGTAAAACAAAAATATCACAGATCACCAGCAATGTGCAAATCTTGCTTTTACTTGTAAGTGCAAACTTAGTGATCCGGGAATCCCTCTCCAGCAATACATTTCTTTTTTAACTGAGAAGCCACATCATCTTGGAATAAAAACACATCTTAATGTGGAGAACCAAAAAGTTGCTGCTTAACCTCCTTGTGTTTGTGGCATTGCCCATAGTTAGAGAATTAGAATTCACATTCCTCAAGATGTAGCATTCGCCATGCAATTTGACAATATAAAATCAAATCACTGACACAGTATTAAAACTGCATTAAAATGCCATACTCTTACTGTCTAATTTAATGTCATTCCATCCCTAAATTGAACATTTGACTGTACGCTTTTGGGTTCACAGAAAGATACAGCACATAAAAAGGAGACCATTCTCTCCAAAAACTGAGTATTGTTCTGAATTATTACCCATTCCATAGGCCCAAGATCTGTCAGAAAGAGGAAAGCTGACTAGTTGATGCATATTTATAGCTATTTTTTAATCAACTTCCTCAGAGATGTTAGTACAAATCTCTGGAGCAAGTGGGATTTGAACCAGGGTCAGAGATGTTATTACACCCCTTTTTTAATTATTCACTAGTGGGATGATCTACAAGGCACAAGTCAGGAGTGGATGGGGGCAGCCCCAATAACACTCAAGAAGCTTGACACCATCCAGGACAAAGCAGCCTGCTTGATAGGCATCCATTCCCTCCACCAGCGCTGCTCAGTAGCAATGATATGTACCATCTACAAGATGCACTGCAGAAATTCACCAAAGATCCTCAGGCATGACCACTTTCATCCAGAAGGACAAGGGCAGCAGTTACATGGGAAGATTGCTCCCTGCAAGTTCCCCTCCAAGCCAACGTATTGGAAATGTATCGCTGTTCATTCGGTGTTGCCGGGTCAAAATCCTGGAATTCCCTCCCCAGCTGGATTATGGATCTACCTATAGCACCATGGATTTCAACAGTTCGAGAAGACAGCTCACCACCACCTTCTCAAGACGCAACTTGAGATGGACAATAAATACTGACCCAGCCAGTGACGTCCATGTGCCATGACTGAACAAAAATAGAACCGTTAAAGCAAATACTAGGACAATTCAGGTTTTTAAGGAACCCAATACCCAGCAACGCAATTACATGGAATTATAAATATGTCAGATTGTACAGTCTCATGGGGTGGTAGGCTTTAATCATAATGGTATAAACGGGATGCTAATAATGTAACTGCCAGAAAAGTGTTGGGGTAAATTTTACAAGTTAGCAGGATTGCTGTATATGTCTCTGGGGAATACGATAAAGCCAGTGGATTGAGTCAGAGAAACATTCAGGGACAGCAAAAAGCAGCATGATAAATGTTTGGATTATTTGCGCAAAAGGATAAGGTGTAAATGAGAACCAAAAAGGGAAGTTGTAGGGTGAGGCCGTGTTAAAGCTGATGAGGATGAATCTGGTTCACTTCCATTAGGTTCAAAAGTTTGTGGGCAAACATATACTGAGAGAAGGAGCTATCTTCAAACGTGTCCCTTTGGGTCCAGTCAGATGCATTCCCAAGATGGGCAATAGCTGGACAAACAAAGGCAGAGCTCCCAGCTTGATAGAAAAGTAAGAAAGTGTGGTGATGAAGAGAAACAGTGGGATGGCTTATGCCACGTTGAGGAACTAAGTAACAACATAAGAGTGCAAGAGTAGGCATTTCAGCCCCTCAAACTTGCCCTTGCTAATTAATACTGCTCTGCAATGATATCAAGAGGTCAGGTAGCTATTGGAAGTATCAACAATCAAGCAATTGCAATTTTCCGGTAAGCACCGTGCCCTCCCTGTTTTAGAAAGAATCATACACTTACAAGCAGAACGCCTTTAATTGAAAGCCATGAATTATCCATCCTTTTCAAAATAGGCCCCATCATCTCTCTGGCAATTGCATTTCTCACATTAAACATATGTCAGAAATGGAAATACACAGAATGTGGGGTGCAGTAACATATCAGCGTTTCACCAATATGGGCCATACTCTGTGCAATTTCTCCCTGACACCCCTCAACTATCTAATCCTCATCTCTGGAATCAATTCAGTGAACCTCTTCTGAACTGCCTCCAACAAAACGACACCCTCCTCCTCAAATAAAGAGATTAAAATTATGTGCAATACTCCAGGTGCAGCCTAACACAGTTGCAGCAAAATGTCCCTACTTTTATATTCTATTCCTTTTGCAACAAATGCCAACACTCTAACTGCCTTCCCTATTGCGTGCTGTACCTGCATACTAGTTTTGTGCAATTCATGCACAAGGACACGCTGATCTCTCTGCATTGAAGCACTCTGACATTTCTCTCCTTTGCGATAATAAGGCCAATGGGCTATATGGATAGGATTTTTTAAAACCCATCTGGTTCACTAATGTCCTTTAAGGAAGGAAACTGCCATCCTTACCTGGTCAGGCCTACATGAGTCTTCAGACCCACAGCAATGTGGTTGACTCTTGAGTGTCCTCTGGGCAATTAGGAATGGGCAGTAAATGCTGCCCAGCCAGCAATGTCCTTCATCCCGTGAATGAATAAAAAAAAATTGTTATTAAAGAAAAAGAAATTATTATCGCAATGGAGAGAAATGCCCTTATTTCAAGGGGGTTGGAGTAAAAGAGTAGGGAAGTCTGACTGCAACTGTACAAGGTGTTGGTGAGACCTCATCTGGAATACTGTGAGCAGTTTTGGTCCCTTTATTTAAGGAAAGGTGTTATTTCATTGGAGGCAGTTCAGAGAAGGTTCACTCAGATGATCCGCAGTCAGGAGGGATTGTCTTGTGAGCAAAGGCTAAATGAGTCGGGACTCTACGCCCTGGGGTTTAGAAGACTGACAGATGATTCTATGAAGTGCAGTTAAATTGTTCCCAGTATTGTGTCCAATATTGAGCCCTCAGCTATTGATCACCTTGTCATTATTATGGTGTTCATAGAATCATATAGCACAGAACAGGGCCTTGAGTCTGTACCACCAAAGAAATACTACGGCCTACACTAGTCCTACTTTCCCATGCTTGGCCCATAGTCTTGACTGTTGTGACACACTGACCCAAATACTTTTTAAAGGTCACACGATTTCATGTTTCAGTTATTGATTGGTGTATTTATTTGCATTCATGTGTATGTATGTGTGTGTGTGTGTGTGTGTCTGTCTGTGTGTGTGTACATGCGTGAGTGTCTGTGTGTGTGTGCGTGTGTGTGTGCGTGCATGTCTGTGTGAGTGTGTGCATTTGTGTGTGTGTGTGTCCGTGCATGTGTGTCTCACCTCAGCCTTGTCTACTAAAGAAAACAGCCCGAGCTTATCCAGCCTCTCTCTTCAGCGCTGAGTCTCTCCATCCCAGGCAACATCCTGGTGAATCTCCTCTTCAACCACGTCAATACAATCCCATCCCTCCTATCGTGTGGGGACCAGAACTGTACACAGGACTCCAGCTGTGGCTTTACCAAAGTCCTGTACAGCGGCGCCCTGATCATCTAATCTATACCACATCTGATAAAGGCAAGAGTCCCGTGTGCCTTCTAATGTACTCTATTATCCTGCCACCTTCAGGGATCTGTGGACAAGCATCCCAAGATCCCTCTGAGCTTCCCAGTGCCCTGCCATTCAATGATTACTCCCTTGCCTTCTTCCTTCTTCCAAAGTTCATCCCCCCTACATCTATCAGGGTTACATTCCAGCTGCATGCCTCATGGTGGCTCAATGGTTAGCACTGCTGCCTCATAGCACCAGAGACCCGTGTTCAAATTCCACCCTTGGGCAACTGTCTCTATGGAGTTTGTACATTCTCCCTATTTCTGCTGGGTGCTCTGGTTTCCTCCCACAGTACAAAAATGTGAAGATTAGGTGGATTGGCCACGCTAAGTTGCCCATTGGGTTTTAGAGGTGGTAAGTTTGGGTGGGATGCTATTCAGATGGGTTGATTGGTCTGCTTCTACCCGTTCTGAGGAAGGGTCACCGGACCCGAAACATTAACTCTGTTTTCTCGTTCACAGATGCTGCCAGACCTACTGAGCTTTTCCAGTAACTTTGTTTTTGTTCCTGCTTCTATTCTATTTGGACGAGCTGATTGGCCTGCTTCTACATTGTAGGAATTCTATTCCTTTCTTGAGCGTTTTGTTTGCAATACTGCCACACTTCAATAATGTTTCAGTGATGACCTCAAGTTTACCTTCTCCTTTCGTTTAGAATTTCATTGACACTATAAAACATCATCAAAAGCATCTGCCTGTCAGCCCAGTTTAAATTTGATGTGTCAGCTTCAATTCCCTTCGTGTAGTTGACCAATGCACACCAAAGCTAATTGTGCACATACACTGGTTTCTCAATAGGGGTGTCTGCAAGCGCATCTACAATAGCTTCCTAAAAACAGTCACATCTCGTAAAAAACAAAACCGAAAGAACTGCGGATGCTGTAAATCAGGAACAAAAATAGGGAGAAAATAGAGGGGTGGGTGGGTATGGAGTAAACGATAGGACAGAGCCCAGAGAGAGAGAAAGACAGTTGGACAGACAAAGGAGATGCTAACGATCAGGCTGGGAGGGTGAATAGTTGTTAGTGGGGACAGTTAGTGACTAACAACAGGGGGTCACATCTCGTGCTCAGTTCCACGTTGGTATATTTTAATAAAGTCGATTTTATTTTGCAAAACAGCGGCAACACATTCAGAGAGATATGAGGGAAAGATGGGGTGGAGAGAGAGAGAAAAAGATGGGTGAGGACAGAGAGAGAGAGAGACAGGAGAGGAGAGAGAGCGAGATGGTGATGGTGATGAGAGAGAGAGGCAGTGGGAGGGAGAGAGATATGGGGATGGAGAGATAGAGAGAGAGAGAGGCAGGGATGAGAGAGAAAGAGACGGGTGAGAGAGAGAGACGGCAGGAGAGAGATAGATTATGGGAGAGGGAGAGAGACGGGGGAGAGATAGAGACAGGGAGTTTAATGAGAGAGAGAGAGATGGGGATGAGAGAGGGGATAGAGAGAAAGACATAGGAGAGAGAGAGATAGGTGGGGATGGAGAGGGGGTTGGAGTGACACGGGGGAGGCAGGGAGAGAGGGAGAGACACTTGAGGGAGAGAGAGAGACAGTGGGGTAAAGAGTGAGAAAGACAGTTGGAGGGGAGGGAGAGAGAGACAGGGAGGAGGGAGAGAATTGGGGAGAGAGAAAGAAAGAGAGGAGAGAGAGAAACAGGGGAGTGAGATGGAGACAGGGTAGTAAGAGAGAGAGACATGGGGAGAGAGAGAGATGGGATAGAGAGAAGGGGAGAATTGGTGGGAGAGAGATAGGTGGGGAGAGAGAGAGTGAGACAGAGGGTGAGAGAGAGAGAAAAACGGAGAAGAGAGAGAGAGACAGGGGAGAGAGAGAGGGAAAGAGACAGAGGGGAGAGACAGAGACAGGAGTGTAGTGAGAATGTGGTGTAGAGAGAGAGAGATGGGATAGAGAGAGAGAGAGACAGACGGTGGGACAGAGAGAGATGGGGATAGGGAGCACAAGAAAGAGAGAGAGACAGGTGGTGAGACAGAGAGACAGGGAGAGAGAGAGGAAGACAGAATGGAGAGAGGAAGAGAGACAGAGGGGAGAGACCGAGACGGAGCTGGTAGTGAGAGAGAGGTGGGAGAGAGGAGAGAGAGGATGGGGGAGTCGGGGAGAGAGAGAGAGAAAGTGAAGGAGGGGTGCCAAAGTCTTGAGGGGGTGAGACGGAGAAGAAAGAGAGAGAGCAAAGAGAGAAATACGGAAGTGGAGACTGAAAGAAAAAGTGATTAGGAAAGAAAAAAATGAGACTGGGAGTTAGAGAGAGAGTAAAAGAAAAACAGGGAGAAAGGTAGATGGAGAATGAGAGAGAGAAAGAGACACAGAGAAAGAAAGAGAGGGGGAGAGAGAGCGAGAGACAGAGAGAAACCGATAAAGAGAACAAGAGAGACAAAGGGGGAGGAAGAGAGACAGAGAGGGAGGGAGAGAGGCAGACAGGGAGGGAGAAGCAGATAGAGAGAGACACGCAGATAGATAGATAGATAAAGAGACACAGAGAGAAAGAGAGAGAGAGAAGGAGAAAAATGAGACAAAGACAAACTTGAGCAAGGAGACACATGCAAAGGTTAATTAGGCAATACTTACCATTCAGCCGGTCCCAGCTCCGTCTCCCAATGTGTTTTTTTCTCTTTCTCTCACTCTCCCATCAGGGACAAAGCCTGGAGAGTCCAGCTCTGCCACCCTGACAGCTGTTTACATACCACCCCGTGCAGATATGAAGAATGCCCTAGACGAGATTTCCACTGCTACAAACACTTCAGAGGCAAAATTCCCTGAGGCCCTACTCATTATGGCTGGTGACTTCAACCAAGCCAACCTCAAGCAGGTGATGCCAAAGTACCACCAACACCCATCTCCTGCCCCCACCAGGGAACTGAACATCCTGGACCACTGTTACACCACCATCAAAGATGCCTACTGCTCCATTCCCCCGCCCGTACTTCCGAAAATCCCATCACAAAGCTGCGTTCCTCCTCCCAGCTTACAAGCAGAAGCTGAAACAGGAGAATCCTTCACAATAGGAAGTACAATGATGGCCTGAGGCAGCGGGAGACCATCTCTGGGACTGCTTGGGCTCAGTGGACTGGACCCTGTTCAAGTGTTCAGCGGAAAATCTAGACATGTACGCCACCAACGCCACGGACTTCGTTAGCAAATGCATGGAGAGTTGTGTACCAAAGAAGAGTGTTCCCCAACCATAACCTTGGATGAACCAGGAAATCCACTCCCTACTGAAGACTAGATGTACAGCATTCAAGTTGGATGACCCAGACCTATACAGGAAATCCACATATGACCTCTACGAAGCCAGCAGGGAGGCCTAGAGGCAGTACCGGGCTGAGTTAGGGGTTCCAAATCTACCAAACAGACTCCCACCACCTGTGGCAAGGCCTAAACAACATTACGGGATACAACATGAGGCAGAGCAAGATGGCAGATATGCTCAGCGCTCAGTGCTTTCTATGCACGGTTTGAGCAGAATGCCCGGCGCACGGTGACACCCTCCATTACAGACCCAGACACACTTGGTCCCTTGGTCACCGCTGCGGACGTTAGATCAGTCTTCTTAGGAGTCAACCCAAGGAAAGGGATGGGCCCAGACGGCATTCCTGTGTGGGACCAACTGGTGGAGGTATTCACCAACATCCTCAATGTCTCCCTGCTACAAACTATAGTCCTTGCCTGCTTCAAGAAGACCATCATCATCCCCGTACCTAAGAAAACACATGCAGCGTACCTTAATGACTATGGCCCAGTGGCCCTGACTTCAATAATCATGAAGTGCTTCGAGAGGCTGGTCATGGCTCACACCAACTCCAGTCTCCCAACCTGCCTCCATCCCCTACAATTTGCCAACCGATGTAACAGGTCCACAGAGGATGCCATATCCTTCGCCCTGCACTCATCCCTGAAACATCTGGACAACAAGGACACCTATGTCAGACTCCAGCATGTTGACTACAGCTCTGTCTGCAATGTTCTTATCCCCTCCAGACTGTCTCAAAACTCCGAGACCTTGGTCTTAGCTCTGCCCCCTGCAACTGGATCCTCAGCTTTCTGACCCATATGCCGCTATCAATAAAGACGGACAATTGCACTCCATCCTCGATAACACTCAGCACTGGAGCCCCCCAAGGATGTGTCCTCAGCCCCCTACTGTACTCCCTGTACACCTACAACTGTGTTGCAAAATTCTGAACGAACGCCATCTACAAGTTCGCTGATGACACCACCATAGTGAAGCGGATATCTAACAATGACGAGTCAAAATACAGAAGGGAGATATAGGGCTTGGTGACATGGTGCAAAGAAAACAATCCGTCTCCCAACATCAGCAAAGCTGAAGAACTGACCATTGACTTCAGAAAGAAAGGAGGAGAACACGACCCCATCTGCGTCAACGGAACAGAGGTTGAGAGGGTGGAGAGCGTCAAGTTCCTTGCAGTGAGGATAACCAACAACCTGTCCTGGACTTCCCACGTGGATGCGATGGACAAGAACGCACTATAATGTTTCTTCTTCCTCAGGCAGTTCAGGAAATTTGGTATGTCCATAAGGACCCTCACCAACTTCTACAGATGCACCATTGAAAGCATTCTATCTGGATGCATAGTGGCCTGGTACGGCAACTGCTCTGACCAGGACCGTAAGAAAATACAGAAGGTGGTGTGCACAGCCCAGACCATCACGGAAGCCAACCTTCCATCCATGGACTCCATTTACACGGCCCATTGCTGTGAAAAGGCTGCAACATCAACACAGACCCATTACACCCCAGCAATGATCTCCTACAACCACTTCTGACAGGCAGAAGATACAGAAGCCTGAAGACATGCACCAGCAGGTTCAGGAACATCCTCTTTCCAGCAATTATCAGACTGATGAATGGACTCTCTAGCCTCAAATAACGATTGATCTTGCTAACATTGATCTCGCTTAGAGCAAGCACTGCACAATGCAACCTCTAAGCCTCTAAGTGTTTTTTGATCTGTACATCCTTTTGCTTACTATGATCTGCCTGTACCGCTCGTAAACAAAGCTTTGCACTGTATTTCGGTGCACATGACAATAAAATCAATCAATCTCGGATGCTGACAGGGGATGCATGGCTGCTTTGGGGAGGCTTAAAGGATCAAAACTGGTGTTGAGATTCAAGCATAACCCACACTCACACACACAGACAGAGAGATAGCAATGGCCAGATACTCACCCCAGTCAGTCCACATTGCAAGAGGATAATGTCCGACTAAGTGGTTTTAGATACCCCCAAGGTCAGTCACTCAAACCCCATCTCCTCTCACATCCCAGATGTGACATTATCCAGTCAGCTCCCAGCTCCTTCCACCTGGAACACACCTCCCCCAGGTATGGAACACATCAACCATCATTTTTGTGGGAATAGAGGGTGATGTGGGGGAAAACAGCAGGTTTATCCCAGGGCTGTCCTTGTCTGTCCCTGTCCTTCCCCCACCCCCACTGGACCCAGACTTGGAATACACACTGACACAAAGCTGCAGTTTCAAACCCAGAGCAGCCAGAACACATGGTTATGACACAGAAGATTTTTGCACAAATGAGCACAAGATGTTTTGTACAAATTTAATGAAACTAAAGTGAACAAGTCAGCAAGCTTAATGAGTTTGAGATTTATACAAATGATGATAAATCCACTATACAATGAACACAGTGTATTCACAATTTAATATAAAACAATCACACAAATAGACAATAGACGCAAGTTTTTCTTTACAAAATTAAATGGAACTGTATGCAGGAATTGAACATAAGATGATTAAACAAATGCATTTCATTCCTAGGAATAGGTCAAGGGATTTTTCAAGGCTGTTCCACTTTTTCATCGATAGCTCATCATAGCCAATGCTGGGAAGTAACTGCTTGACATAAATTGTGTTAAGGATGTTTACAGTCAGGATGGTGTCATTTACAGTACACACACCACCAACAGCAATGTCCCTCTGCTGGACTCTTAGAATATCATTCCCTCACACTCACACAGTCACAGCCTGAGCTCCAGAGATAACAAGGTGTAGAGCTGGATGAACACAGCAGGCCAAGCAGCAT
>NC_063379.1:2441368-2463392 GCF_021869965.1 Rhincodon typus | reverse complement strand
CTTGTTATGTCACTTTTAAAAACTAGTGACCTTTCTCATCACCAGGTCGTCACCAAGTTCCATAGGCTTTGCCCTTCCAATTCCTTTCTTACTTCATTTCGTTTTGGCATAGGAATCAAAAATTCATAAGGACGCTATGTCCCTGTGAACACCTGTACCTGACCCATTCCATCTCAGTTTGTGTAACTGCAGCAGGACCTGTTTAAACGGGGCACTATTGTTTGAAAAGTAACTTGGTGTGTGTCTCCATATTTCTCTGTCTGCTTTTCACATTCTTCTTTATTCCCTTCTCTCAATCACAAATTCTGCTGATAAATAGTCCGCATTAATAAATCGAATTCAATGGGTCTGTTTTAAACAAAACCTTAGTTTTTCCACAGTTACTGTGACTGTTCTGCCCAATACTGCAGAGTTAGATGGCTTGATGCAAACAAACAGACACATTCATTCAGCAAAACACAAACACTTTTAAAAACCGTTTCAGACATAGTAGGAACTGCAGATGCTGGAGAATCTGAGAGAACAAGGCCCCCACTTACAGTGGAATAAAACAAATTTAGATGCACTGTGTCATTAAATAGTTTGAAACCAATTGTCAATATTTAACCTTGCTCAGTCATTTAGATTGAAGAGTTTAAAACAGACAGTTTTAAATGTAAATTTCTCACTAGGAACGCTTATTTCAAGATAAAAGATAAAAACAATTGGAAACACAAAGAATCTGTAACCCATTCATTGTTCACTTTGTGTCCTTGCTAGACCCACATTTCCATGCTGTCAGGAAACAGTACACATTAATTTATGGAGGGTTATCGATCTGTCTAAATGCAATAGACATCATGCACAGTTCACCTTGTGAGTAAGAAAAGTAGCAAGAGAAGGAGAAGGATGTGATGAATGAGAAAGTAGAAATCTATCAGGTAGAAAGTGAGAGAGAGAATGTGGAAGAGACAGAGATGTGGATGTGGAAGGAAGGATATGGGAAAGACGGGCAGGGAAGCGTGCGGGTGGGAGGAGGTGGGAGAAGCAGAAAATTAATGGAAACAAGGAAAGGTTGAGAAAGAGTACGTGTGAAGATAGGAAGAGAGGCAAAGAGAATGTAGGACAGGAAGAGAATGTATGTGTGTTTGAGAAAGGATGACAGGATAGTAATGTGTTGGTGAAGAAGAGTGCATGGGAGAGATGGTGGCAGGAACTGAAGATATAGAATGATGGAGGGAAAGGGAACCATGTGCATAAGATAATTTGACAGAAAGGGATGGAGATAAGTGTGAGAGGCAAATGGAATGTGAGGGAGTAAGACGAAGATGAAAGTGAACAAGTGAGACCAAACTAAAGGGAAGGAATACATGGGAGGCAATGCAGAAGAGAAGCTGAGGGGTCACAAGTGACGGATGGAGACAAAGCTGAGGATGAAGAGAAATGCACAAGGGGAATGGAAGTGATGGAGTCAGAGAGATGGGGACAGGGAAAGCATCAGGAAGCAAGGGAAGACATTCAATCGGTTACACCAGCACGAATACAGTTGGTCTGTGACACACCGAAATCAACTTCAAATGTCCTACCCTCTGGAGCAAAATCACCACGTCCTTTCTCATTACCTATCTCCCTCCCTCCAGTATCTGTGGTGATCAAAACAAAGGCAGAAAAAAATACATGAAAGCTGCAGAGTCCATTTATTGGTTACAGATCACCAACTTAAAAAAGAACCTCTTTGTCCTCACTCACCATTTCCTGCCCATTAGACAATTCTCTGTCCATGCCAACACCTTGGCATCTTATGTTACGACTTAATCTTTTGTCAGGTACCTTGTGAAAAACCTTCTGGAAGTCCAAATATGACACATCTACTGGTTCTCCTCTATCCACTGTCATTGAAACTTCCTCAAAAACTAATAAATTACTCAGATATGATTTCCCTATGATGAAGCCAAAACTGACTTGAATTGATGAGATTATGATTTTCCAAATGTTCTGCTATTACTTCCTTAATAATTCACTCCAATGTGTTTCCAACAATAGATGCAAAGGTTAATCAAGCTATGGTTAATGCATTCACTATTTTTATAGCTCCCACTTTTAGGATTGTAGGGTGCAAACCATTAGATCCAGGGAACTTAGCTGCTTTTAGCCCCATTAATTTGTCTAATACTATATCTCTAGTGATGGTGATGGGACTGAATTCCTCTACTGTCTTTTTCAGTATTAATGGGATTATCAAAACATCTTTCACTGTAAAGACTGATGCAAAATATCTGTCTAACTCTTCTGCCATTTCCATTTTCCCCATCAATCCTCAGATTGATTTTCTTAGGGGCCTATATCACTCATATTTGTATACTCGATGGTGCATTGCACTGAGAAAAATATAGAGATGACTACAGTTGGAATCTTGACTTTTAATCTATCGCTTAGAGCCTGGAAATCTAACCCTAACCTTTCAGTCCCTGTCCTCTCTGTGCCTTTGCTATTAACATTCCCACAAGCTGACTGTCGCTCTCGATCACTCCCCATTGGTTGGCCAGCTCTTCCCAAATCCTGCAGAATAATTTGTTACGTCCTTTGCCCTGGGACCATGAAGAAAAGTAATTTGTTCTTTGTTGTTGCTTTACTGAGATGTCAGTGCAATTTGACAGGGTAGTAGTTATTGTCTGTTCCTCTTTTCGATGGGCTGATGGTGTTGAACTGTCTTCTAGATTCACAGCAATCCATGTGCTGTAGGGAGATGAACAGTGCTGTTAGGAAGGGATCTGAAGAAGAGCCACCGGCCTGGGAATATTAATGTTGGCTTCTATTCACTGATGCTGCCAGACCTGCTGAGTTTCTCCAGCAATTTAAGTTTTGGTCTTTTAAGAAGTGGGTTGTAAGGCTCTGATTTAACAGCAGCAAAGGAACAGTGATACAATTTCAGAATGGTGAATCGTATGTGACTTGGAGGAGACCTTACATATGGTGTTGTTCGCACATACCTGCTTCCTTTGTTCTTGGAGACAGCAGTGATTGTGGGCTAAACTAACATGAAACAGAAGGAGGTTTGGTGGAGATTTATTTAAGTGAATTATTTAAGGTGTTGGACTGGACTCAATGACTCAGACTCCTGTACCCCAGAGAACTGTGAATTCAAAGACTCATCTCCCGTTGAATGAAAAAAACATCCTCTTCTCAATCTGAAATTTTCTTTATTCATCCATGGGATGAGGATGTTACTGGCTAGGCAGCATTTATTGCCCATCCCTAATTGCTCAGAGGCAATTAAGAGTCAACCATATTGCTGTGGGTCTGGAGTCACATGTAGGCCAGAACAGGTAAGGATGGCAGTTTCCTTCCCTAAGTGGGACATCTGTGAACCAGCTGAGTTTCTCCCTAACAATGGAATCATGAATTCCAGACATTTACTGAATTCAAATTCCATCAAATGCTGCGGCAGGATTTGAACCTGGAGTCCCCAGAGCATTATCTGGGTTTCTGGATTAATGGTCCAGTGATAATACCACTAGGCCAGCACCTTTGGCCTGCTCTTTATTCTGATACCATGTTCCCCTTGCTTTTGATGACCCAGCCAAGAAAAGCATCCTTCCTGCATTGATCCTATTGAGCTTTGTTAGATGTTTGTACACCTCAAAGAGAATTACCTCATTTTTCGAGTGTGGCGAGCCATCACATGTAGGGGAGGGTAATCTGGGGAAATGGGCTGAGGGGATAGTATGGTGTAAGGGCACATGGGTTACGTGATGACAAATGGAGCTTGGTCTTGACAATGTCCTCATTCATTCTCCCAACAGAGAAAAATACGGCTAGAAATGACTGGGAAAATATCCAGGGGCTGGTGGAGACTGCTGGACCAAAGTGTGGGAATGAGCTCTAATCCACAACAGTACGTTGCCGGGGAAAATAAGGAAGTAGCTTCCCGCATCCATCTGCAACATCCGCAGAGTGAAAACGCTTTGGGTTTGAATGCTGCTCACGGGAGAATCGCACCATGCAAATAGTCATTGGGGAAATTGAATGTCGCCACCTCGCTGATGCTGAACTTTGCAGCAACAACTGGAAAAGAGGTGGACAACGGCCAAAGAAGGAACCAGTATGGCTGGGACAATGCACAGCATCATCCAGGCATGCTGCGCGCTGCACAATTGCAGCAAAGAGTAATGTGATATATACTGAGGAACTGGGGCAAGTCGGAGCAGTCTTCCACTGAGGAAGCTCAGTTTGTCCATGACACAGCTTTGCTGTATTGGGCACTGCAAGCATAGCAGGGCCTGACGATACCAGTCGGTGAGAGAGATAGTAGGAACTGCAGATGCTGGAGAATCTGAGATAACAAGGTGTAGAGCTGGATGAACACAGCAGGCCAAGCAGCATCAGAGGAGCAGGAAGGCTGATGTTTTGAGCCTAGACCCTTCTTCAGACCGAAACGTCAGCCTTCCTGCTCCTCTGATGCTGCTTGGCCTGCTGTGTTCATCCAGCTCTACACCTTGTTATACCAGTCGGTGAGAGCTGGGTACAGCACACCATCATGGACCGTATAATTGTTGTTGCTGAAGATACCAGTGGCTGCTTTGCATTGCGGATCAAAATGCTGCCTCTATTCATCGTGTTTGTATTCCTTTCTGTTGGCTGGAAATAAAAGCTCCTGTTTGGATACATGTCATTGCTCACATGTCTGTGATGCTCTCCTAGCGTACAATGAGAAGCTGCGGGCCTCGACTGGCTTCTGGGTCCAAAGTTATGGCAACTTAGAGCAGATGGGATGCAGCAAAGAACAGGTAAACTGTGAGTGGATAAACAGTGACTAGGATGACAGAATGGGGTTGTACATGAGTGTCAGCCATGCTGGCTATGTGCCTTGAGCAACGTGACTTTATGGCTGTTGCTGCTGAGGCTCAAAGCCAGACTACCAATTCTTATCTGGGTGTGCTGTAGCCTTTCAAAGATATTGTAGCTGCTTCTCTTTGGGTGGTGAGTGGCACGCTGTTGCAGGAGCGGCACAAGGTCAGAAGGGGTGGAAGTCACACAAGAGAGAGACGCAGTGTGATAGGAGTAGATAGTTAATGAGGTGAGTTCGGTTGAGATACGGCAAAAAAAAAACTCACTGGGCCTCACTGAGAGGAGCACTCCTAAAAACCCAAATCAATGCGGACTTAGCTCAAAACAAGCCCGCAACATTCTGCTACATCACTCGACATTTACAACCTGTTTAATGTCGCACAACAAGTGATTTTCCTGGATCAACTGCTTCACTTGACAAACCCCAGTCTCGGGAATATACTCTGGCTGTGTGCGAATGACAGATACATCAATAAGGCAGAGCGTTTATTAAATACAAAAACAAAGTCGCTGGAAAAGCTCAGCAGGTCTGGCAGCATCTGTGAAGGAGAAAACAGAGTTAACGTTTTGGGTCCGGTGACCCTTCCTCAGAAGTTTATTAAATACATGGTTTCAGCAACTTCCTTTGGACGATTTGAATATGATTGATCATTTTAGGTCAATTTCTCAGGTACTCAGTAGCCTGGCTCTAACGCAATCTGATCATCTTCCTGGGTGAGCTCAGACAATAAATGCTGGCCCCCATTTGACACTGATATCTAGCCCCTGCCCACATCCTGAACCCACACACTTTCCACGAGAGTTACTGGGCACTGATACTGACCAGGACCCCTGGTTATTTGACCTCCAAACCTAGGAATATTGATTACAGTTGTCAGTGTTCACCTGCAGTCCAGCCTGAGCCCCACTTTTGCTCCTTCCTGTCTGTGTCTGTTCCATTTGGGAACATTGAGGCCCAGATATCCTATAGAAACTACACTGAGGGGCCTGGGCGCTCTATCTCATAACCCTGTGGTTGGTCTCTGGCCTTGTAATGTGAGATGATACCCTCCACACCCCCAACTCAACATGAGCTGGAAACAGGGAAACAGCCAATAGGATTTCAACCAGTTAAAGAGGAAGGAGAGAGAATTGTCCAAACATAATGACAGCATTAATCTTTAGAGATTGGAAGATTCGACCAATGAACCAGTTAGTCCAGATGTGATTCCCATTTCTCCCATTCTCCCACAGCCTGAAACAGATTGAAGAGGAAGCAGGAAAGGAACAGATTGAACACAGCCACAGATAAGGTTGAGGTAACCTTTCAATAATCATTGACAAATATTACCCAGAGAAGTGAAGACCAACACTCACCCAATCTGCTCCAAACCTCTGCAGATCTGTATGAGGCACGAGGCAGTGGGGACAAACTGGTCTGTGAAGGAATTTGATCCCAGATCCAGAGCTTTCAAGGACTGGTTTGTACTGACAGCAGTGGAGCGCTCCTTAGCACAAGACTCTGTAAGACTGATATCATACAAGCTGGGCAGAATGGAAAGAGAAATGAAAAGAATCCAAGTTAAAACCCGACTGTTTATTAAAAAAACACTAGCATTGATTATGGTAATAATGTGCAGTGTTTGTTACTAAAACAGGTGTTAATATTTTAAAGTGTCCATTTAAATCAATTCATGATTGGAATAACCATGTAGAGTATCTGACATCAATTCTTGTAAATACAATCTCAGAGTCTGGTACTTACTGCAGTTTCTGTATTTTGCAGCAGTCCAAGTTCCTCAGAACTGCACACAGTAGTTTCACCTCTGAGTCTCCCAAACTGTTACTATTCAGCTTTAGTTCTGGTTGTACTGAGAGCAGAGCTGAGAACCTGAACACAGGATTGTGTCAGACCATTTCTGTACAGCCTTGGGACAAGAGAGAAAGAAGTGACAGAGTAAATCCCCAGTGTCGATCATTGCTTATCCAAGTAATAACTTAATTATAAACACAACTTCAAAGAGTTTGGTACTCACAACAGCTTCTGCATTTTACAATATTGACTGTAGTTTCACCCCTAAATGTCTCAGCTTATTATTTCCAAGGTTTAGTTCCACCAGTAACAAAAACAAAGTTGCTGGAAAAGCTCAGCAGGCTGGCAGCATCTGTGAAGGAAAAAACAGAGTTAACGTTTCAGGTCCGGTGACCCTTCCCCTATTCTGAGGAAGGATCACCGCAGCCGAAATGTTAACTCTGTTTTAACCTTCACAGATGCTGCCAGACCTTCTGAGCTTTTCCAGCAACTTTGTTTTTGTTCCTGATTTACAGCATCCGCAGCTCATTCAGTTTTTATTTAGTTCCACCAGTGACTGTTTTATATTGAGTTTGGAGGCAAGATCCTCATCACAAGATTCTGAGAGAGTATTGTCACAAAGCCTGGGGATTAGAAAGAAAGAGAATCAGAGGAAAAACCCAGTTTTAATTCTTATTTGTGTTAATAATAAAGTGTTGGGTATCTAGTTATTTGAAATACAATTTAAAACTTTTGGGCACTTACTGTAGTTTCTGCATTTTACAGTCTGGATTCCTCAAAGCAGTTTTGCTCCTGATTCTCCCAAATCTCCCAATTTATTACCATTCAGGTTCACAGCAGTCAGTACTGGAGCTGATATCGTTGGCACAAGAATCTGTGAGCATGTTATTTTTGAGACTGGGGATCAAGCAGACAGGGAGACAGCGGGAGAGAAAGAGAGAGAGCGCACGCAACAGAGCCACAGAGGGAGAGAGAGAGGATGAGCACCAGAGAGAGAAAAAGAGACAGGGTGCATGTGAGAACCAGAGAGAGATAGAAATAGTGTGCGCGAGATGAGACAGAAAGCCCACACAAGGGAGCCAAATAGAGAGAGAGAGTATGTGAGAGAAATCCTGAGGGGGGAAGAGAGAGAGAGGCATGAGAGAGCCAGAGACAGCAGAGGAAGAGAGCGTGTATGAGGGAGCCAGAGAGAGTACATTCGAGTCTCAGAGAACCAAAGAGAAAAAAAACAACAGATTAGTATTAACACTATTACTTATAATAATAACGATGTAAAGATTCAGATATCCACTTGTAATGAAGGACAGTTTCTCTGTGCCTTAAATGGTGCTGCAGCTGCATACTAACTTTTTGCAACTCGTACTAGAGCAGCAAGATCCCTCAACACCTCAGAATTCCTCAGTCATTCTACCTTTAAAGGAAAACAATGTTTAACTAATATATCAGACTTCATTGAAGGATTATCATCTGCTTTTGTTAAAGGTGAGTCCATGGACATTACAGCAATTGTGTTTCATCTTCCTATGGTTTCCTGCCTCCCTCCATCCTTGAATAGATGGATTATATTTGCGGCTTTCAAGACGAATGAAACTTCTACCGAATCGTGGGAATTTTGGAGAATTCATGCCAATACATCTACTACCTCATCAGCAGTTCCCTTTAAGGCATTATGATGAAGTCCATCTGGAGCTGGAGACTTGTCAGCCCACCATTTCATCAGTTTACTGAGGAAAGCCTCCTTCGTGGCTGTAATCTCACTATGTTCCTCCTTCTCTCCCACTTCCTGATTTACAGTTAGTACTGATTTCTTTTGTATCTCCCACTGCCCAACTGCACCACTCTCACTCTCCCACTGCCCGACAAACCAGAACCCTCTTCTCCCACACCAGTTGCAGAGCCATGTATTCCACTTATATCCCAACTGTATGCATCTGAAATCAACCTGTATGTGGCTCAGGTAGTATTCCACAGATTATAACCTTTTGAGGATCTGCTTTTTAATTTGTTGTCTCGCTCCTTGTACTCTGTATGCTTAACCCCTTTCTAGGTTCTACCAACGACATTGATATGGCATGGTGGCACAGTGGTTAGCACTGCTGCCTCACAGCACCAGGGACCCCAGTTTGATTCCACCCTCGGGTGACTGTCTGTGTGGAGTTTGCATATTCTCCCTGTGTCAGCGTGGATTTCCTCCGCGTGCTCCGGTTTCCTCCCACAGTCCAAAGATGTGCAGGTTAAGATGGATTGGCCACGCTACATTGTCCCATAGTATTCAGGGATGTGCAGGCCTGGTGGATTAGCCATGGGAACTGTGGGTTTACAGGGATGGGTGGGATGCTGTTTGGGGAGTAGTATTGACTCAATGGGCCGAATGGCTTGCTTCCACACTATAGGGATTCTGTGAACACCTAAGTGGACCAAGACATTGGGATTTTCTCTCTCCCTTGAAATATTAGAAACACAATCACATACAGTCTGATGCTCACCTGAGTTGCTGCATTTCACAGTTCGGGCTCCTCAGAACCTCAGACAGTCGTTTCACTCCTAAATCTCCCACTTTGTTGCTTCCCAGCCTAAACAAAACAGAGAGTGAGAAACAAAGCAAATCAAACGCTGGATCAAACATTTGTTTTCCTTCTTGAATGTACACAGGGACACTGAAAATCAGGAGAAGATAACCAGATTTTTCTGACACTGGCAATCATCTTATTCTGTTCAAATCCCGAGTGAATGCTGGTAAAATCAAGGGTAGACCTTACTGGGCAGCAGGTTGGTGACTCATCAGTCAGCATGATCGTGTTTATTGTCTCCATAAACTGGGGTAGTTAGCACAGCTTCAAGATAAAGCCTATGGTGAGGATTTAAGAGATTGAGAAGACAATCCCTCAGATATTGGCCACCAGGTATGATGAACTAGTGGTGAGAGGACAAGGAGCAAGACTGTGGGAAGGACAGTTACAATGCAGACCATGCTACAGGATGTCGAACACAAGGTAGGGCAGAATAGAAATGTAGCAATAGGGAGCATTTGTCTCATTAGGGACTTAGATAACGTTCTGTACATCCACAAATGGAAGTTTGGGAGGATATATTACTTAGTAGGTGTCAGGCTAAGGAAGGTCTCATGACAGCTGGGGAGGAAATGGAAAGGAAGAAGGATAATCCAATTGCGGTGGAATATGTCAGAACAAATTACGTGGGCTGGGGTGGGTAGGGTGCTGTAGCGTGGAAATATAAAGATAAAAGCTAAATTGAAAAGGGGGACCTCATGATTAATAATCTCTGAGTAACTCCCTAAGCGACACACAAATTAGTTTAGAGGGAATTAGATCAGAAGAATTTAACACGTAGCTAAACCATGGGACAAAATGGTGCCTTTACAAAGGACAATGGCATCGATACTAGGACAGGAAGGAGCTGAGGGGACAGACTCCAGCCGAACTAGGATGAGACATCTGTCCGGGAAAGAGCAAATAGGGAGGTAGAGAAACAATTTAAAACTAGTAAATGAAGGGGGTACAGGAAATTAAATCAGTCTGAATATAAATGATACAGGAAAGACAAACTAAGGACAGAGATGAAGACAGATAAATAGGATTCACGAATAACAATGGTTAAAACAAGAGGGAATCACAAATAAAATCTGTTAAAATGTCCAAGGAGGAATGAAGGCAGAAATACCAAGCAGGAGCTACTAAGGCTTGGCCGACGAAAAATTTTGACAGAGAATTCAACATTGCAGGATAAGATACACTTGGGAAAGCAAGTGAAAGATGTGTTAGTGCAGGAGCTGGAGTTATTCATTTAAACATAATAACAGCACAAATCAGCCAGGCATAAATAGTATCATATAACTGGAGACAATGGTTGGCAAAGGATTGATCACACATGAATAAAAACAGAATTCTAAAGAGCCAAGAAAGGGGGGAGAAGATAAAGGAAGTATTGGAATTGGAAAGAATGGAGACAGAATAGGGATTTGAGAAATTCTTTAACTTCAGAGAGAAGGGATAGAAAATCAGTATTAAAAAGACCAGGAGCCAGAATTAATTCAGGAAATGGGAGAGAGATAGGGACTGCCATCTTCAATGGGTGTGGTATTAAAAATAAAATAGACATTAGATGCAAAAGAAAGCTCCAATGTAAAACCCAAGGCATAGCCTAACATCTGAAAATGAACCTAAATTTGAAGCAAAAGATGTTGAGTCTTTTTTTGTAATTTGAAAACGTAGTGGAGCAAGTGAAATGGGTGAAGGTGAACAGGACAGTGCCCACGTGGACCAGGTTGATGGGTACAGCACATGATGTTTGTGCCTCACTGTCAGAGGATCTTTTGATGCATTATTCTGCAGTAACAAAGGCTATTCTGGGTGCGTGTGCGTCCACTTATAAATAATACAGGCAAAAGTTCTGCAACTTAAGGGAACAGCCTGGAAAACCGACATTGAATTTGAAAGCAAAGTGATTTTTGACTCTTAGATGTGGGCATTCGGAGTAACTATCACACACATAGATCAAAGAGAAAACATTCTCTTAGAAGAATTTACAAACTTACTACCCCTTACAATATGTTGAAGGCCAGAGTGTTACAACTGCAGAAACGGCTAGCGATTGAGCTGATCCTTGAAAGTACCCCTCAAACCTCCTCCTCCTCCTCTTCCTCTCCTCCCCCTACCATCAAGCCAATCTTGTATCCAATTGGCTAGACCCCCTCCCTCCCTTATCCCATGTGATCTAACATTACTAACCAGCCTAACATTGATTGATACAGATATCATTAGATCTTACACTGGAGAGGGGTGCAGGGAAGATTCACTGAGATGTTGCCTGGGATGCAACATTTTAGCTATGAGAGAGACTGAACAGGCTTGGGTAATTTTCTTTAGAGCAGAGGTACATAGGAGCAGGAGTAGGCCATTCAACCCATCAAGCCTGTTCCTCCATTCATTGAGAACATGGCTGATGTGTGGCCTAAAATGCCTTTGGCCCATATCCATTAATACCTTTGCTTGACAAAAATGTATGGAGAAATCAGAAGGCTGGAAAGTGAAGGAATTATCAAAACAACCCAGTTTGTGGAATGGTCCTTAGATGTTTCTCCCAAGGGGGCATATCCCTTAGAAAGGAAAAAAGAACATGTGTTCCAGGCACCCCAAGTGACCTACTTGGGCTGCAAAGTCAACAAAACCAGGTTATACCTGTTGAAGGATAAAATGAGGGTGATCAAAAGTGCCCTGGCTCCCTCATACGTATGGGAGCTTCGGTCTTTCCTTGGGCTGGTGAATTATTACGGGAAGTTCCTACATAACCTGGCCTCCTTACCAGCACCTTTGCATCAACTCTTAAAAAAAGGTCAGCCTTAGGAATAGCCTTCAGGGAAGTAAAAAATCAGCTGTCATCCTCTAAGGTGTTGGCCCACTATGATCCCAAGCGAGAGCTGGTGCTGACATCTGATGTTTCCCTGTGCAGCATTTGGGTGGTTTTATCTCATAGGTGACCCAATGGAGAGGTGCACCCAATAGTGTATGCATCCAGGACTTTGGCAAATGCAGAGGGTAAAGACACCCAGATGGAGAAAGAAGGTTTGGCAGTGATATTTAGAGTCAGAAAGTTGCACCAATACCTTTACGGACATAAATTTGTAATAATCATGGACCGCAAACCCCTGCTAGATCTATTTAAAAAGGATTAAGCAGTGCCGCCCATAGCTTCAGGTTGAATTCAGCGGTGGGCTCTAATACTAAGTGTGTATAATTATAAGTTGGAACACTGTCCGAGATGCCAGGTTTCAAATGCAGATGCATTGAGCAGCCTCCTGCTGGCAGATACGCCACTGGTGGAAGAGTATTTCATGGTTTAAAATTTTCTGGCTGCACTTCCAGCCACAGCTGACAATATCAGACTTTGGACGCGGAAAGATCTGGTCCTGGCAAAACTAAAACAGCTGGTGGTGATGGGGGAAACCAAAGGGCTGTCACAAGCAGAATTGAAATCTTTTTGTCCCCGGAGAGACCAGATCAGAGTAGAGAAACTGCACATTATTACGGGGAGCAGGACTGATTTTCATGAGCAAAGATCAGTGCCAGATACTGCCTGAATTCAACCAGGGTCACCGAAAGGGTTTCCAAAATGAAGATGTTGGTAAAGAGTTATGTCTGGTGGCCAGGACTGGATGCAGTTGGCGAGGCAGTGCCCAGAGTGCCAACAATGACAAGAACTACCACAGCAGCTCCCCCGTATTCATGGGAATAGCCAGGTAAAACCTGGACTCAGTTACACGCCAACTGTGCAAGTCCTTGCATGTGCTCAATGTTATTAGTCATTGTGTACACCCACTCGAAGTGACTGGATTGAGTTCATTAAACAGGGGGACAACGATAGGAAAACTGCACACATGTTTTTGCAATGCATGGACTCCCGAAAAAGTTGGCCACAGATAATGGGCCGTTGTTTACCAGCAAGGAATATGAGTATTCTCTAAATTCGGATGGTATTAGACATATATGTCAAAAGATGAGCAGGTTAGGTGACTGGGCATGCTAAATTGCCCATAGCATCCACAGATGTGCAGGATAGACGGATCAGCCATAGGAGATGGGGGTTACAGGGATAGGGTAGGGTGTTGGGCCTGAGTCGGATGATCTTTGGAGGGTCGTTCTGGACTCAATGGGCTGAATGGATGGCTTCCACACTGTAGGGATTCTATGATCCTATATGAGGACATCTCCAAACTGTCCATCATCCAATAGTCTGGCAGAAAGAGCAGTCCAAACTTTGAAGACAAGCTTAAAGAATCAGACTACAGCTTCATTCGATGCCAAACTGTCCCAGTTCCTACTTGATTATAGAACAACCCCTGATGCACTTACAGGGATAGCTCCCACAGGGTTGCTAATGGGGAGAAGACACTGCACCAGGTTAACTCTGATCTTCCCCTACCTGGTGGGAGGTTGAAACGAGTTGTGTGTTTTATTGGAGAGAGATTTCAGGCCAGGCGCTATTAGAGATCAGGTCTTGCACAATATTTCCATGAACGTGTCAGAAGATCCAGGAAGGAGTTTGAAAACATTGACAAAGTGTGGAGGTTTATTTTTAATGGGTGAAGCTGTTTAATTGGAGCAAATTGGAGCTCCTTTGCAAGAGACCAGTGCAATTTGAGAATGCAGATAGCACGGAGCTGTGTGTGAATGAGAGAGAGAGAGAGAGAGACAGAGTGAGAAAGACAGAGAGAGATGGTAGAGACCTGGAGCTGGACGTTGTCATCACACATTTGGAAGTTGACCCTAAGTCTGTAGATGGTGTTGCCAGCAGGAAGCGTGGAAGCATAACAAAGGAAGCAGCAATGGAAATGTTGTGGATTCCAGAGAGACAGTGTGGGAATGGCAGGGCATTCAATCGATGAAGATTCTCAGATTACAGTGAGATCATTTATAATGGAATCACCGAAGGGCAGGAGCAGTGAAAGTGGAAAAGGTCACAGGAATGCAGATATCCCGGGTAGTTTCATATCAGGATGAGTGAAGATAGGGGACTGAGATAAGAGTAAGAGCATGGGAGATTACAGATCTTATGTATTATGTGTAGGGAGACTGAGAACCAAATTGGGTCAGTCAGTGTTCAGGAGATGATTTGGTGAGGTTGAGGAAGGGGCAGCAAAATTTGGGTGTCAGTTGACATTATTGGAAGGTGGAAGCTGATAGGCCTGTCAGGAGAAGTGGAGTCAGGAGGGAAGCCAGTTCTTATTTTACTGAAACCACTACCTAATGCAGAATATCAGGTCGACATCTCCAGGAAAATATTGGAGGGATGAATGTTCAATGGAACACATTTATGTCCAATTCCCAAAGTAATGGTCTAGGTGCCAACATGAAAATATCCCGCAGTCAGAGCATCAATATTGTAATGGGGAAACTGCAGGAATGGAGTGAAATTGGGCTGTTTCTGCTTCAGAATTCATCGTCTCCTACAGTAAGTTTGGCCAAACAGCTGATTGAATCGAAGGCAGTGAACACAGCCAATGTGCTGTATAATTGTAAATGAAACGGCTCACAATAATCTGAAGTGAGACCCAGTTTCTGCTTTATCACAAGAGAAGTCCGTCTCATATTATATTCGACATTGAGCTGTTTGTATTCTGTCCACCACACTGTTAACATCACAGTAACAGCAGTTGATGTAATGTGTTTGTTAAGTGAGTGTAAGTAATAGAAATGATCATGTGTATAACCGTGTTAGTGGAGACCTTTCTCTTGTATAAATTAGACTTATTTACATTGTATTGGCTCAGAACGCCTACTGGAGGTTTTAGTTTTTGGACAGTTGTTGCTTCCCAGAGAAATGGGGCATATATTAATGTACAAGATAGAAGATATTTTCTATCCTGTCCTTGCAGCCATTGGAGTTCCTGGTAAGCCAGTGTTTCAGATATAATAGTGCTTAATATTATTCTCCCTAACTCCCTGAACCAGGAGTTGATTGATGAAATTACCTCTCTCTCTTTTCATTCAGTCTTCCAACTACAATTTTACCTGTTCACCAAACACTGATATTGTTGTTCAGTTACTTTTTGCACTGCATGTGAAGAATCATGTGTCTCGGTTACACACATAGAATTCCTACAGTGTGGAAACAGGCCATTGAGCCCAACCAGTCTGCACCACCCCTCCAAAGAGCATCCCACCTATACCCAGACTCATTCCCCCTATCCTTTCCCTGTAACCCCGCATTTCCCATGCCTAATCCACTTGATTTGCAATCCCTGGGGACACTACAGAGCAATTTGGCACAGCCAATCCACCCTAGCCTGTACGTCTTCGGGCTGTGGGAGGAAACCAGAGCACCCGAAGGAAACCCACGCAGACACAGGGAGAATGTGCAAACTGCACACAGACAGTCGCCCGAGGGTGGAATTGAACCCAGATCCCTAGCACTGTGAGGTAGCAGTGCTAACAACTGGGCCACCGTACTTCCCTTTAGGAGCCCAAGGATCTATTTATGGTTTCATGTCATGGAACAGAACTTGTCCTACAGTATTTCTCTGAATGTTTTTCAATGAATCAAAATTAGACTAGGCACACTCTTTGTTAAGAAGTAGAAACAGAATGTTCATGAAGACCAGTAACGTGGTTCATTTTTAGGTGAGATTAAAACAAAATTGGTGGCTCCTCATGTGAAATATTCTTTTTGTTTTGTGTGTACCTGATTTTGATTCACATGTTTGAGCTTGTCATTGACTTGTACACCTCTTTCAGATTCAATGTAGAAGAATCTAATGCCATTGGGTTGCATTGTAAAATAAAATGTGTTTATGAGTTGTAACATACAGCACCTTTCAGAGTTATGAATTCTATCTATCTGTGGATGAACAATTGCAGGATTCAAGTTGATCGTTCATTGATTAAGGAATTTTTCCATCTAATATCGCTAATTATTATTCCAGGGGAGTGACTTTCAGCTATTGGGTGGCTTATCTGGAAAAGAATTTTGCTTCGGTGTTTTCCATGTATTTTCAATGAAGTGGACAATGTATTTGGACGGATGGAATCTTTGGTGATCTGTCGGATTACTAGCTTATTGACAAACATCACAGCATTGAAGAAACTGAATCTCAGAATGTGTTCATTGAAGACAGGGCACATACAAAGATTGGAAATACAGGATGGTAGAATTAGGTCTGGTTTGAAAACAGTCACTCAGAAATAGTGTAAATACTCTCACTTATAAACAGACAGCTCGTAGAGAGACAGGGAGGAGTATCTCAGAGAATGGAAAACAGAGAAAGACAGAGAACCATTAGTAACAACAGAGAGCCAAGCAACAATATCTTAAGGATAAACAACTGAAGGATCCAGAATAATTATTGAGAGAATCTATGAGTGGAAACTATTGTGAGGGTGTTGTCAGAGTAGATATGACTTACTATTTGGTCCACCTCTCTGTGTATTTATCTCTCATGGTGCAGTTCATTTTAGATAAGTTCCCTTTACTTTTGACTGAATAAATAAATGCAATAAAATTAATTATTCACTGGAACTGACTTATTATTGATATACTATTCTTCAAATTCTCTGTAATGCTGAAGTAAGTTTAAGGCAAGGCATTTTTCAAGGGGCACAATAAATTTAACATGATCTGAATGTACAAGAGTCAATTTGTTGAGTGTGTTTTATATTCACCTAAATGTTCTGTAACACCATGTATTCATTGAGTTTTGTTATTTGAAGTTATGGATCAACTTTCTGATAACATTCTACTGCAGTCTCTCCTTGTGAATCCCATCTTCTCGCTTCTCTGCATTGTGTCCTGTGTATCTGCACCTATCTTCAGTTTAACTGTGTTTACAAAATCAGCTTCTGTTTCTGTTCAGGCTCATCCACATCCTTTCCCTCACTTCCATTCTAATTTCACTTACTTTCTCAGCCTCCATGCTGCATGCAATCTGATATGCAACACTAAGTGTGCCTTGTGGCCTTTTCATTATGTGTATCTGGCAGATTTGTTGACCAAGAAGACCAACCTCGCTGCATAACCTCCCAGCCACAATCATGCCAGGATACCCACAAAACAAATTTAAAGTTAAAACAGTGGAATGCTCCTCAAAAAACACCTCCCCGTTCCCCAACATTGCTGCACTCTCCATGCCAACTTAAATATCTCTTTCCATCTTTGCAATTGGTATGCCCATGCTTCATGTTCTTCAATAATTTGCCACTGACTTAATTCACTTCTTCCCACTGTATTACCAAGAATTATGTTCTGAATGTTTCTGTGTGGGAAGCAGCTTTCAAAGAGTATTTAATCTATTTATACAGTTCAATACAACCATAGAGATGGAAACTTCTCTTCTCATAAACTGTTGTTCTGGTTGAAAGTCTGATCAGTAATTTCTGTGCTTTCTTTCCTCTACCTTCCAGTTAAACTGGTAACAATTGTCATACTGTCTCGAGGAAATTGCGGTCTCTCCAAATGTATCATGTGCTACCTGGTGGGGGTGGCAGTGGCTGATCTCCTCGTGGTGGTTATGGACCCCATATTGACTGTCATCATTGTGATTTATTTCTCATATTCTTTCCTGCGGATTACTCCAGTTTGTACTCTAGTTTTATTCTTTGGATTTGCAGTCACAGTTGTTTCTGTTTGGCTGACAGTCGCTTTCACCTTTGACCGATTCATGATGATTTGTTGCGAGAAGATGAAAACAAAATACTGCACGAAGAAAACAGCAGTCGTGGTTGTTGGAGCAATGGGTGTGCTGGGAAGTTTGGAGACCCTTCCCTGGTACTTTACAATTGGACCACAATACATGGTTGACAACATTCCCTGGTCTTGTGCCAATAAACCAAGCTTCTTTACTTCCACTGCATGGGGAGCATATCAGTTGTTTCACTTTATTTTTAGCCCGGTAGTTCCCTTCTTTCTAATTTTGCTACTCAATATTCTTACGGTCAGACATATCTTGGTGGCTAGTCATGCCTGTAGACAACTCTGAGGTTGCAATAATAGAGAGCATCACAAGGATCCAGAAATGGAGAACTGAAGGAAATCCATAATTTTACTCTTCAGAATATCTGGCAGTTTTGTCCTGTTATGGGTGACCTCGGTTGTTTATAACATCTATATACGACTTGATGGTACTCGCAGTTACTCCTCTTACAATGACCCTCGGTTTATCACAGAACGGATGTCAATGATGCTGCAGCTTCTCAGCTCCTGCACAAATACATGCATTTATGCTGTGACCCAAACGAAATTCAGGGAAGAGCTGAAAAACAGCGTGAAATTCCCACTCTATCTCATCATGACTTTGTGTAAATCACAGAGCAGAGTGAAGGGGTTTCGACCCAATTAAATCCCACTCCCTCTCTGGACTAATACAAAGCAAGGATCAAACTAAGTCCAACAATAAACCTTTCTGTTCTTGTTATCGAAAATGCCATGTCTATGTGGAAACCTGCTGATACACTTCTGCAAGCCCTCTCACAATCCTGAAGTTGATGCTGCAGTTGTTTGACTGCTGTAGCCTCACCAAAAGCTCAGTAAAAAGACCCTGCAGCTTTCAGGGTATTTTTTAAATGCCTTTGTTTCGATCACTGCAGATACTGGAGGGAGGAGGACAGGTAATGAGAAAGGATTTTGGTGATTTTGTCACCAGTCAGGGATTCAGAGGGTAGGCTATTCAAAGTTGATATTGGTATATCAGAGGCCATCTGCATTTGTAGTGGTGTAACCAAATTGAATTTCTTCCCTTGCTTCCTGATGCTTTCCCTGTTCCCATCTCTCTCACTCCATCCCTTCCCTTCCCCTCATGCAATCCTCTTTATGTTAAACTTTGTCTCCGTCCATCAGTTTTGACCCCTCAGCTTCTCTTCTGCACTGCCTTTCATGTATTCCTTCCCTTTAGTCTGCTCTCACATGTTCACTTTTATCTTAATTTTCCTCCCTCACATTCCATCTGTCTCTCACTGCTAGTCCTGAGACCAGCAGTGTGTCACAAGGATCGGTGCTGGGTCCACTGCTTTTTGTCATTTATATCAATGATTTGGTTGTGAAAGTAAGAGGTATGGTTAGTAAGTTTGCAGATGACACCAAAATTGGAGGCGTAGTGGACAGCAAAGAAGATTACCTCAGAGTACAATGGGATCTTGATCAGATGGGCCAATGGGCCGAGGAATGGCAGATAAATGTGAGCTGCTGGCATTTTGGAAAGACAAATCAGGGCAGGACTTATACACTTAATGGTAAGGTCCTGGGGAGGGTGGCTGGACAGAGAGAGTTTGGAGGGCAGTTTCATAGTTCCTTGAAAGGGAGTCGCAGGTAGATGGGATAGTAAAGAAGGTGTTTGGTACGCTTGCCTTTATTGCTCAGTGTATCGAGTATAGGAGTTGGGAGGTCATGTTGTGGCTTTAGAGGACGTTGGTCAGGCCACTTTCGGAATACTGCATTCAATTCTGGTCTCCCTGCTACAGGAAGAATGTTGTGAAACTTGAAAGGGTTCAGAAAAGATTTACAAGGATGTTGGACAGTTTGAGCTACAGGGAGAAGCTGAATAGGCTGGGGCTATTTCCCCCACAGCATCAGGGGCTGAAGGGTGACCTTATAAAGGTTTCTAAAATCATGAGGGGCATGGATAGGGTGAATAGCCAAGGTCTTTACCCTGGGGTAGCGGAGTCCAAAACTAGAGGGGCATAGGTCAAAGGTTAGAGGGGAAATATTTAAAGGGACCTCATGGGCAACTTTTTCACGCAGAGGGTGGTGTGTGTATGGAAAGAGCTGCCAGAGGAAATGGTGGAGGCTGGTACAATTGCAACATTTAAAAGGCATCTGGATGGGTACATGATGGGAAAGGTTTAGAGGGATATGGGCTAAATGCTGGCAAATGGGACTAGAGGAATTTAGGATAACTGGTCAGCAGAGACATGTTGAGCTAAAGGGCCTGTTTCCATGCTGTACAACTCTATGATTCAATGATTTCTCTCCATCCCTCTGGGTCAAATTACCTTTTCACACAGCTCTTTCCATCCGTCATTCAGTAACTTCAGTTCAGTCTCTCCCTTGTATCTTTCTTTACTATCACCCTCTTATCCTTTCACACACACACACATACACACACATAAATTCTCTTCCTGTCTCATGTTCTGTCTGGTTCTAACACACCTCTCTATCCTCACATGTACTCTTTCTCTCTCAACCTTTTCATTCTTGCATACATTTTCTGCTTCTCCCACACACTTCCCTGCCCGTCTTTCCCACGTACTTCCTTCCACACCCACATTCTCTGTCTCTTCCACATTCTGTCTCTCACTTTCTACCTGATAGATTTCCACTTTCTCATTCCTCCCTTCCTACACATTGTCTTTCTCTGTCTCGAACAGTGCCTATTTTTCTCACTGACACGGTGGACTATGCGTGGTGCCTACTGTATTCAGACAGATCAATAACCCGCAATAAATACACATGTACTGTTTCCTGACTACATGGAAATGTGGTCCAGAGAGGACACAAAGCGAGCAATGTATGTGCTGCAATTGTTTTTTTTGTGCTTTCAATGTTTTGTCTTGTCATGAAATAAACATTACTTGTGAGAAATTTACGTTTGAAACTGTCTGTTTTAAATCCTTTAGTCTGGGATACTGAGTGATGTTAACTATTGACAATTGATTTCAAACTATTTAACGACACAGGACAGCTAAATTTGTTTAATTCCACTGTAAGTGGGCGCGAACAAGGCAGAAATACAGAGACAGACACCAAGTTACTTTTAAAACAATAGTGCCCTGTTTAAACAGGTCCTGCTGCAGTTACAGAGTTACACAAACTGAGATGGAGTGGGTCAGGTACAAGTGTTCACAGGGACACAGTGTCGATATGAACTTAATATTTGCTGCCTTCACCAAAATGAAATGAAGTTAGAATGGAATTGGAAGGAGAAAGCCTATGGAACTTGGTGACGACCTGGTGATGAGAAAGGTCACTGGTTTATAAAAGTGTTTGTGTTTTGCTGAAGGAATGTGTTTGTTTATTTGCATCAAACCATCTAACTCCACAGTATTGGGCAGAACAGTCACAGTAACTGTGGAAAAACTGAGGTGTTGTTTAAAACAGACCCATTGAATTCGATTTATTAATGTGGACTATTTATCAGCGGAATTTGTGATTGAGAGAAGGGAGAAAAGAAGAATGTGAAAAGGCAGGAAGAGACAAGGGAGAGAAAGACACAATGAGAGGCTGCAAGAGAGAGAGAGAGAAAGGGAGAGAGGGAAGAAGCCAGAGACAGAAAAAGAGAAAGACAGAGAAGTTGCCTTAGACGGTGTGAGAGAGAGACAGGGAGAGGGAGATGAGAGAGACACAAAAAGCGAGACAAAAACAGATAGATTGCCAGAGTCAAAGAGGGAAAGGGAGAGACAAAGAAAATAAGATATGGGCAGAGAGAAAGAGAGAGAGATACACAAAGTTAGGGTGTTAGATAGATATATATATAGAGAGAGAGACACACACAGAGTGAGGGGGGTAAGATAGTTAGATAGATAGATAGAGAGAGAGAGAGAGAGAGACAGTGAGGGAGGGTAAGATAGAAAGATAGAGATGCTCAGTTGGCTGTGCAGCTGTTTACACAGAGTGATGGTGACAGTGTGAGTCCTTTCTGCCCCGGCTGAGGTTACCATGAAGGTCCCATCCTCTCCCTTCCCCTGAGGCACAGTGACCCTCACGTTAAACCACTGCCAGTCGCCTCTGATGACAAAGTAACCCCACTGGGATTTATAGAGACTTTACCTTTATCTGCGACACACACAGAGTTCTTCTACTGGACTCTATCCATATCACACACTCGCAGACACACACAAACTCTCTCACACACACACACACACTCACAGACCCACACAGACACACACACACACACACACACAC
>NC_063379.1:2416466-2441358 GCF_021869965.1 Rhincodon typus | reverse complement strand
TCTCACACACATACACACACACACATACACACAGACACGCACACACACAGTCTCACACACACTCTCACACACACACTGTCTCTCTCTCTCTCTCTCATACACACACACAAAGTCTCACACACATACACTGTCTCTCTCTCACACACACACATGCACACACACAGTCTCTCACACACTGACATACAGTCTCACACACATACTCTGTCTCTCACACA
The DNA here is from genome assembly GCF_021869965.1 of Rhincodon typus. Classification (NCBI taxonomy): domain Eukaryota; kingdom Metazoa; phylum Chordata; class Chondrichthyes; order Orectolobiformes; family Rhincodontidae; genus Rhincodon; species Rhincodon typus. The sequence goes on along the minus strand of NC_063379.1, from coordinate 2,441,143 downwards.
GAGGGATCTCGGGGTTCATGTTCACAGTTCCCTGAAAGCTGCCACCCAGGTGGATAGTGTTGTTAAGAAGGCGTATGGTGTGTTAGCTTTAATTAATAGAGGGATTGAGTTCAAAAGCCGTGAAGTTATGCTCCAGCTATACAAAAGCCTGGTTCGGCTACATCTGGAGTATTGTGTCCAGTTCTGGTCACCTCATTACAGGAAAGATGTGGAAGTGTTGGAAAAGGTGCAGAGGAGGTTTACCAGAGTGTTGCCTGGAATGGAGGGAAGGTCCTATGAGGAAAAGTTGAGGGAGCTAGGGCTTTTCTCTTTAGAACGACGAAGGATGAAAGGTGATTTGATAGAGGTGTACAAAATGATCAGAGGTATAGATAGAGTAGACAGGCAGAGACTTTTTCCAAGGGTGGAGGTAGCTTTTACGAGGGGACATAGTTTTAAAGTGAAAGGAGGTAGATATTGGGGAGACATCAGGTTCTTTACTCAGAGAGTGGTAGGGGAGTGGAATGCATTGCCAGAGAGGGTAGTGGAGTCGGCCTCATTAGGGGCATTTAAGCGGCTATTAGATAGGCACATGGATGATAGTTTAAGGTAGCGGTGGAGGTTAGATAGACTTTAGGTTTCGGCTAAAAGTTCAGCCCAACATCGTGGGCCGAAAGGCCTGTACTGTGCTGTACTGTTCTATGTTCTTTTGCCTAAGTTTGACAAGAAGGATAAAGGAGCCTTTTTCATTTCATTTGAGAAAGTGGCTAAACAAATTAAGTGGCTGTTGGCTATCTGGGTATTGTTGATCCAAACAAATTGGTAGATAGAGCTAGTGAAATATTTGCATCACTATTAGAGGAGGTATCTGGGGAGTATAATGAGGTGAAAAAAACCCATTTTAATTGCGTATGAGCTAATACCAGAAGCCTACCCATTTTAAGAATATAAGGAGGGACCCTGGTCAAACATGCATTGAGTTTGAAAGGAACAAACAAAGTAATTTCGATAGGTGGATAAGGGCATTGAAAATAGATCAAACATATGACACTCTTAGAGAAACAATTCTTAACTTACCAACTTGATTGCATTTTTCATCGAGCTGATGATGGTGATTAATGAGTGGATGTTGTCTACATGGATTTCAGTAAGGCTTTCAAAAAGATCCCTCATGGTACACTCATCCAGAAGATTTAGATGCATGGGATCCATGGTGAGTTGGCCATGTGGATTCAGAATTAGCTTGCCCTTAGAAAACAAAGGGTAGCGGTGAAAAGGTGTTTCTTTGGCTGGAGGCCCGTGACTAGTGGTGCTCTGCAGAGATCCATACTGGGACCTCTACAGTTTGTGATATATATATATATATATATAAAGCAATGACTTAGATGAAAGTGTAGATGAGTGGGTTAGTAAGTTTGCAGATGACACAAAGATCAGTGGAGTTGTGGATAGTGTAGAATGTTGTCAAAGGATACAGCAGGACATAGGTCAGCTGCAGATATGGGTGGAGGAATGGCAGATGTAGTTCAATCTGGGTAAGTGTGAGGTGCTGCACTTTGGGAGAGCAAATGTTACGAAAAAATATGCAGTTAATGGCAGGACCCTGAATAACATTGAGGTACAGAGGATCATGGGGTTCAAGCCCATATCTCCCTGAAAGTGGCCACGCAAGTAGATAGGGTGGTAAAGAAGGCGTATGGCAAGCTTTCCTCTATTGGTTCGGGAATTGAGTACAAGAGTCAGGATGTCATGTTGCAGCTTTATTAGACTTTGGTTAAGCCATACTTGGAATATGGCATTCAATTCTGGTTACCACATTACAGGAAGGTTGTGGAGGCTTTGGAGAGGGTGCAAAAGAGGTTTACTGGGATGCTGCTTGAATTAGAGGGTACGAGCTGCAAGAGGAGGTTAGAAAAACTCTGTTTGTTTTCTCTGGAGCTGCGGAGGCTGAGGGGAGATTTTATAGAAGTCCACAAAATTATGAAATGCATAGACAGGGTTGACAGTCAGAATCGTTTTCCCAGAGTTGAAATGTCTAAAGCTAGAGGGCATGTATTTAAGGTGTGAGGGGCAAAGTTCAAAAGAGAAGTGAGGGGGCAAGTTTTTTACACAGAGAGTGGTAGGAGTCTGGAACGCACTGCCAGGGGTGGTGGTGGAGGCAGATACAATAGGGGCATTTAAGGGACTTCTAGATAAGCACATGAATATGCAAGGAATGGAGGAATATGAACCAAGGGCAGGCAGAAGGGATTAGTTTCATTTGGTGTCATGTTCGGCACAACATCGTGGGCCGAAGGGCCTTGTTCCTATGCTGTACAGTTCTATGTCCTATATTCTATGATTATTTCGGAGGAGTTCAAAACTTCACTTCCTGAAGTACTGAGAACTCATGTGGAAGAGCAAAAGATTTAAGACTGCAAGATTAGCAGCAGAAATGGCAGATGATTATGAGTTGGCTCGTGAATCAAATTCTGGCCACCAACATCAATCTCAATCAATGAGTAAATTGAGTAAAAGAGAAATCCTCGGTTGCTAAGAGAAAAACAGATCTCACTGAAGATAGTAAGGATAGTTTACCATGGGATAAAAATTACACCAGTGAGGGGTAAGATATGTAAAAAAAGCACAGGAGTTTTCACTGTAATAAAATAGGCCACATGAAATCGCAGTGCTGGGGGTTTAGGAAAAAAGCACTGGGAAGACAGATGTGAGAAAATAGCATAAGCCAGTGAGTTTTGTTGAAGTGGAAAAGAAAAGTACAGTGGAAGCTGAAAAAACAATTGCAAAAGAGGGTGCAACCTGATCAGGAGTTGGCAGGGATGAAAGTGCCAGATCTCCTTAAAGAATATACTTACGTGGGTAAGGTTTACTCATGTGTGGCAGAGGAGTAGGCAAGGAAATCAAGATTTTAAGAGATATGGGAGTAAGTCAACTTTTGATGAGCAGACATGTAATTCAGGAGGATTGTTGCCAGAAAATGTGGTAATATGTGGAACTCAATGGAGAGAGGAGCAGTACTCCATCATATAAAGTGAGGTTGGAGTGTCCGGTGAAACGTGGCGAAGTGGTGGTAGGAGTAAGAGAGAAATTCTTGGTTCCAGATAGACAGTTTATCATTGGAAACGATATAGCTGGCTCACAGATAGGAGTGATGCCTACCGTGGTTGAAAAGCCAGTGGAAAATCAGGCAACTGAGGTGTTACATCGAACATAGAACAGTACAGCACAGTACAGGCCCTTCAGCCAACAATGTTGTGCCGAACCTTTATCCTAAACCTAAGGTCTATCTAACCTCCACCCCTACCTTATACTATCATCCATATGCCTATCTAATAGCCACTTAAATGCCCCTAATGAGGTCAACTCCACTACTCTCTCCAGCAATGCATTCCACGCCCCTACCACTCTCTGAGTAAACAACCTGCCTCTGATGTCTCCCCTATATCTACCTCCACTCACTTTAAAACTATGCCCCCCTCGCAATAGCTACCTCCATCCTAGGAAAAAGTCTCTGGCTGTCTACTCTATCTATACCTCTGATCATTTTGTACACCTCTATCAAATCACCTCTCATCCTTCGTCGTTCTAAAGAGGAAAGCCCTAGCCCTCTCAACCTTTCCTCGTAAGACCTTCCCTCCATTCCAGGCAACATCCTGGTAAATTTCCTCTGCACCTTTTCCAATGCTTCCACATCTTTCCTGTAATGAGGGAACCAGAACTGGACACAATACTCCAGATGTACCCGAACCAGGCTTTTGTATAGCTGGATTTTTCCTGACTCTGTACCAACAAGGTTGCAAAGCCAAAGGCTGAAGCAGGAGGGGAATTTGAGAAATAAAGATATGGAAATTAAAGTACAATTATCAGAGACGATGTTTGATCGAGCGGTTAAGAGAAAATGAGAACAGGTGGAGGACAATGTGGATATTTTTAGTATGGAGAAATTAACTGAATTACAGCAGAAAATGGGAAACTAAAGCAGTTGTATCAAAAAGCCTACACAGGAGAAGAATCCCAGAATGTATCCCAGAATGCTATGATCTCAAAAATGAAATCTTCTTGAGGAAATGGAGACCATCACATATTCAGGCAGATGAGAAATGGGCAGAACTTTATCAAGTGGTGTGATCGGTGGGTTAGAGAAAGGAGGCGTTGCAGGTAGCACATGAATTAACAGTGGGAGGTCATTTGGGAGTAAGGAAATCTCAACCAAAAATACAAAAACATTTTTATTGGAATTATTTTATTTCCAGAGGCCATTCCATTACCCAGTATCACGGCTAAAAAGATTGTAGAAGATTTACTCAAATTCTTTATTAGATATGGACCAATTACAAAAATTCAATCAGATCAAGGGTCAAGTTATACATCAAAATTATTCAAGGAAGTTATAGATAGCTTAGGAGTAAAACAAGTCAAGTCCACTGCATACAATTCAGAATAGCAGGGTGCATTAGAATGGTGGCATCAAACTTTAAAGACCATGTCGAGGAATTTTAGTCAAGATGGTTCAGAGGATTGGGATAAAAGAATTCCACATGTACTTTTTTGCAATTAGGGATGTACCTAATTAATCCACTAAATTCAGTCCATTTCAATTAGTTTTTGGGCATGAGGTGACAGGACCACGGAAACAAATTAAGGACAAATTGATGAGTCAGAGTTCAGAGACCACATAATTGGGCTATGTGTCAAATTATAGGAAAAGATTAAATAGAGCTGGTGAGTTGGTTAGACAGCAAATACATTAAGAGTAGGAGGGTAGCTAAACTGAGAGTCGGCCCTCTTAAAGATCAACGAGGTCATCTTTGTGTTCGACCCCAGGACATGGGAGAGATACTAAATGAATATTTCACGTCAGTTTTTACTGTGTAGAAAGAAATGGAGGCTACAGAATGCAGAGAAATAAATGCTGATGTTTTGGGACAGCATGGTGGCTCAGTGGTTAGCACTGCTGCCTCACAGTGCCAGGGACCCAGGTTCAATCCCACCATCAGGCAACTGTCTGTGTGGAAGTTTGCACATTCTCCCCATGTCTGCGTGGGTTTCCTCTGGGTGCTCTGGTTTCCACCCACAATCCGAAGATGTGCAGGCTAGGTGGATTGGACATGCTAAATTGCCCATTGTGTTCAGGGATGTGTAGATTTGGTGGGTTATAGGGGATGGGTCTGGGAGGGTCAGCATGGACTTGCTGGGCTGAAGGGCCTGTTTCCACAGGGTAGGGATTCTATTAAAGATTAAAACCAGTTCTCATTGCAGAAGAGGAAGTTCTGGAGGTCTTAGAAAATAGGAAGGTGAATAAATCTCTGGGAATTGATCTAATGTATCCCAGAATGTTGTGGGAAGTAAGGAGGAAATCCCCTGCAGGAATATTTTCATCATTTATAACTATAGGTGAGGTGTCTGATGACTGTAAGGTGGCTAATGTTGTGCTTTTGTTTCAGAAAGATTGTAAGGAGAAACTGGGGAACTATAGACCTGCAAATCTGACTTTGGATGTGGGTAAATTGTTGTGATGAATCAGGAAGCAGGCAAGAAATCAAAAATTCACAGTTTTGCTTATGGATGTAAAGTGTTAGCGTTACTTCCAGTGGTAGCTGAAACTTTAAAAGTAAGGCTGAGTGGGTCTTATCAAACTGAAAGGAAATTGAGTGAGGTTAATTATTTAGTAAGAATGTCAGATAAAAAGAAATCTCACAGAGTGTATCATGTGAATATGCTCAAAAGATATTTTGATAAGGAAGGAATGCAAAAGGAGAATGTGTTACTGGTCATAGAGAGTGAAGAACCAAGTTCAGAGGATTTTAAATTGAACATTCCTCAGATTAAATTGGAAGTTCTCAAAAATTTGGATAAATTATTAAGTTACCTTCCGGAAGAAAATTGAAATGCCCTGGAAGAGTTATTAAAATCAAATGTGGAGATATGTGGAAATGTGCTGGGATGTACTAATTTAATTGCGCATGATGTAGGTATAGAAAATGCTGTTCCAATTAAGCAACATCCTTTTAGACTTAACCCTCTAAGGGTGGCACATGTCAAAAGAGCAACGAATGTATGCTCAAAGACAATATAATTGAAGAGATTTTCAGCAAATGGAGCTCACCCATATTAATGGTGCCAAAGCCAGATGGTACTCGACAATTATGTGTGGATTATCACAAAGTCAATGCAGTTACAAAATCTGATTTATATCCTATTCCAATGTATCATAAAGGTGGGACAAGCAGCCCATATTTCTAAGTTTGATTTATTCTGAGGATACTGGCAGGTACCTTTATCCAAAAGAGCAAAGGAAATTTTTGCTTTTGTGACACCAAACGGAGTGTACCAGTTTAAGCTCATGCCATTTGGTATGCAAAATATGCCAGACATATTTCAAAAACTAACCAATAAAGTCATTTCAGGATTACCCAACTGTGTCGTCTACAACAACAATTTGGTGATTTTTAGTCACACATGGAAGGAAGATTTGGAGCATCTATCGGAATTGTTCAGTTGACTTCAGGAGGCAGGCTTGGTGTTGAACCTAGCTAAGAGTGAGTTTGCAAAGTCTCAAGTCATGTTCCTGGGCCATGTTATCAGACATGGATAGATGGACTCATGGGATGTGAAAACAAAGGCTATTTGGTAGTTTCCCATACCATCGACAAAAAGGGCAATACTACAATTCTTGGGACTGAATGGTTTTTATTGGAAGCTTGCACCAAATTTTAGCAGTGTCTTCACTCCACTGACTGACTTATTGAGGAAGCATAGAAAATTGCAGTGGATGCAGGAATGTTAGAAGGCGTTTTACAGACTGAAAGCTGTGTTAACAACTGCCCCAGTGTTAGCCACACCTAATTCCGCAAAGCTATTCAAGGTGTCTAACAATGCGAGAGATGTGATTGCTTGTGCACTGTATTCTTGCAAGGAAATGACAAGAAGATAGAAAGACCCATTAGGTACTTTTCCAGAAAATTAAATAATCATCAACAATTGAGAAGGACACCTTGAGTTTGCTGTTGATAATCACAACATTTCAACATTTATATTGCTAGTAATGTGTCCAAGACAATTGTATATACTGACCATAACTCCTTTGAGTTTTGTAAAAATTTAAGGATAAAAATACCAGTCTGTATAGATGGGGTTTACTATTGCAGCCATTCAGTTTGAAAATTATACACGTGGCAGGCCAAGAGAACATAACTGCTGACACATTATCACGACTTTGATGAGGGAAAATAGATACATTCAGTGGCAGAAACAAACAGACTGAACTAGATTGTAACAGTGAATATTTGCATGCTTACAGTCAATGCAATGTTTATGTACTGTGGTGCTCTAATAGCACAAGGCTAAAGGGTTTTAAAAATGAAGCCATCTTTGTATATTGATGTTTCATTTTATTTTAAGGGGAAAGTGTGACGATACTCTGGCTTTAAGAAGTGTATTTTGTTCTGTTTTTTTTATGAAGAAAGATTGAGACGGAGTTGTGGATTGGTCTATTCAGAGCCAGTAGAGTAAACAGCTTGTGAGTTCTTGCATTTTCTTTTCAAATGTTGGAACAATAGAAGCAGCCTGAATGGGTAGTTTCAAAGAAATAAGATTCTTAGTTTTAGTTTTTCATTAGCATCGCTGGGGTCTTGAAGCTGGGTTTGGAAGCTGCAATACATCTCTCCCTGCTACTTACTCTCTCTCTCTCTCACTCAAAGTTTTCTCCTGATGTTTTTCTTCCTGGAATAGATAATTGCTTGTGAGACAATCCATACAATCCATTTTACTGAATTTGCCTTTGCCAAGGGTGTGTTTATGAGAAGTTACTTTATTGGAACAGTTACTGTTATGTAGCTAAATAATCTATTATTCTGTTAAGTTTTCCAAGAGAGGTAATTTATTCCAAATTCTTCTTTCTTTTGTTGTATTTTAACTATAATGTATGAATAAAGTATGTTTTGCTTCAAGACTATTATTCTGAGAACTAAAACAGAAATACCCAAAATGGAACACGTAGCCTCATAATCTGTAAAAGGAGTGTGAAAAATAGTGCAACTTCTAGTGGTTAAATAAAATAAATCCCTGACACTCACTTTAAGATCCACAAGTAACAATGTATTTATCTTACTCTAACAGTGAACAAATTAACTAAACTATTAACAAACAGAATAAATCCCTTCTAACTACTAACTATTCCCAAATGCAGCAAGATTCTAATGGTATGCTGATCGAATAAATACAATCCCAATTAAATATTAAAAAGTATAGAATTTAGTCTCTCAAAATTACAGCCAGATTACATCTTCTGGAATGGTCTGTGCCTTCTCCATTGAATGTTCTGTCAGGAATATTAACTAGCTATGCCATTGGTACCATTGTTATTTAAATAGTGCTTTCTCTAAGACATAGAAGATGCTGTGAGAGCCAACGATTCTGTCTTGAGGGCTGTGGGCTGTTAGCTCTGGCAGATGTCCAAATGCCCCTTTCTTTTGTACTCTTGATGGCATGTCAATATTTCTTACAATAGGATTGGTCCTATGTTGTCAAAACCATCAGACTTAAATTTAATATTTTTTTTGGTATTTAAGTGCCTGGTTCAAATTGATTGGCTAAATTCAAAATTCAGAGGTGTCTTGGTTAAAAACAAAGTTGCTGCTTGGCCTGCTAACTGTACGGCCTTTCGAAACAAATGCTTCAAATCAGGTGCTCTCCGTGTACTTGTAAACTTTCAAGCTGCTGCTCACAGACATCCATTTTAAATGTCTAAGCACAGAAGCATCACTTGATCTTTTTAAAGGGACCACGCAATGCTTCCACCCCCCACCCCCCACATCTAACAAACACAAAATTCTAATTTCCTGCCTCCCAACCCACAAATACTCAATCCAACTTTGTAACATGATCAATTAACTTGCATCCTGAATGTACCATTTGACACTTGCCTTTAAAATTAGGGTCTCGGGTCTAGAGTCTAGGATTTAGGCTATCTTCTTAATATATTTTGAGAGGGTTTGGTCTGGTCCATAACACAGACACCTTCACCATCAACTCTTCCCCCTGTGCTGGACTCTATCTGTATCTCACTCACTCTCTCGTGCTCTCTCTCTCTCTCTCTCTCTTGCTCTCTCTCTGTCTCACACACACACACACATAAAAACACACAGACAATCACACGAATATGTCTTTCAGATTGATAATCAATCCTGATATTATTGAATGGCAGAACCAGTAAGAAGGGCAGAAGATACTTCTCCTGTTCCTAATTCTGACAGAATAGGCAATAACTAACTGCGATACAGAACCCATTCAGCAATGACCAGGAAATCTAAACTCACCACATAATGAGGCCAGATTGAACCATTTCCTTAGAATGAGGCTCTGTTGCAATTTTAGGACAAGTCTGAGGATACTGTTAGTTTGTGGCACTTGCTTGAAATGCCTTTTAACTTGGGGAGGGTGCATCAGATTGAGTGCTAGTAACAATTGAAAGACCTGGAATTTATTGATCGGTTTGAATAGCCTTACTTATTGCAGTGTCTCTATCATTTGAAGGACCTTTTTTTGTGAGCAGCTTAGTGCTGATTGGAGGGTCTATATTGAAAGAGTTTCAGGGTGAGTATCAATTTGACAGACTGTGACATGTGGAGGGACTCTCTCGGTTGGAGTTTTTTTTTAAATCTGCTAGTAGATCTTTGTTAGTTGAAACATCAACATTGAATCATAGTATCCCTACAGTGTGGATGCTGGCCATTCGGCCCACTGTGTCCACACCAACTCTTGGAAGAGCATCCCACCACTTTAACCCTGCATTTCCCATGGCTAACCCACCGAACCTTCACATCCCTGAACACTAAAGACAATTTAGTGCAGCGAAGTTGGGTAGAGTTCTTACAGTTTGGAAGGCAGGAAGTTAGAATTTGGTGTTTGTAAAATGCTAGGGTAGAAAGCATTGTGTGGTCCCTTTAAAAGATGATGTGCTTTTTCTGTGCTTAGAAATTTAAAAAAATGTCTGAGAGCAGCAGCTTGAAAGTTTGCAAGTACAGAGAGAGCACATGAACTGAAACATTTTTATTGAAAGGCCAGACAGTTAGCAGAGCAAGCTGCAGTCTTTACCAAGATAACAAGTTTTAAATTTGGCCAATCAATTTGAACCAGGCACTTAGATACCAAAAACCAATTAAATTGAAATCTGATGGTTTTGACAACATAGGACCAATCCTATTATAAGAAATTGATATGTCATCAAGGATTATATAAAAAGATGCATTTGGGCACAGACAAGAGAGATAACTACCACCTGCCAGATTTAACAGCCCTCAGCTGTCAAGAGAGAATTGCTGACTCTCACAGACTTCTCTAAGACTTGGAGAAAGCACTATCTAAAGCAAAAAGGCGCCCATGACACAATTGGTTAACATTTCTCACAGAAGAATTGACAGAGAAGGAGCAGAGCATTCTGTGAAGACACGTAACCTGGCTGCAATTTTGAGAGGCTAAAGTTTTTTTTATTTTATATAGGTGGGACTTATATTTTTTTGGAACAGCATACTGTCAGAATCTGGTTTTATTTGGGAATAGTTTGTAGTTAGAAAGGATTTATTTGGTTTGGCTAATTTGTTCACTGTTAGAGTTAGATAAATAAATTGTTACTTGTTGATTGCACAGACAGTGTCAGGAATTTATTTTATTTAACCACTAGAAGTTGCTGAAAGGCAGGTTATGCCACTTTTCACACTCTTTTTTACAGATTATAGAGCAAGACGCTCCTCTTTGGGTGTTTCGGTTTTAGTTCTCGGTGAGGGGGGGGAGGTTAACTTCTGCTTTATAACATTAGCATGGCCAATCCACCTAAACTGCACATCTTTGGACTGTGGGAACAAACTGGAGCACCCGAAGGAAACCCATGCAGACATGGGGAGAATGCGCAAACTCCATACAGTCACCCGAGGGTTGAATCAAACCCAGGTTCCTGGGGCTGTGAGGCAGCACTGCTAATGGCTGAGCCATCGCACCACACCATTGGTTGAAGCATCAGTATCAATTTGAGTTTCTGTACTTATTGCAACACCCATATCAGTTTGAGTGCTGCATCATCTGGATGGCCACAATCAGATGGTAGTCAGTACAAATTCTGAGGACTGTTGCATTGCTTTTTGCTCTTTATTGGTTGCCACAAGGAAGACCACACTGTGCTACTCATCATTGTTTGCCCTTGATCTGATTGTGTTGCTTGGCCTTATTGAAGGTAAATCTAGAGTCAAACAGTTTCTGTGTCTGGAGTTACACGTGGGCCAGACCAGGTCAGGATGGCAGGCTTTTCTGCCCTTGTGACACCAGTGGAACAGATAGGATTTGGCAATCATTGGAAATGGTTTTCTGGTTTCTATTACAGAGATTTTCATTGAATTTCACACCTGCTCACTGAATTTAAATTCTATCAGGCTATTATCCTGAGATGGGAACTCATATCCACAGAGCCTAAAAACGAGCCTCTAGGTTATGAGTTCCCTCACATTACCAACATCCTTCAGAGTTTAGAAGGTTATGTACCAGTTGAAGTATCTGTAGGATAGGGATCAGTTGAAGGATCTGGATTGGGTGGAGCACCTGGTTCACTTAAAGTTACTTTATAGGCAAGAGGGTTTGTAGAGATTTGTGTATCAGGATTAGAATGAGGTTCATATTATTTTTTGGATCTGGATCAGTTGGAGTGTCCACATAAGTTAGGTGGTGTTGGGTATGGGGTGTGTGTCACTTATGGAATGTGTATCGGTGTGGAGGTCATTGTGATGATGCTGTAACCTTAAGAGGTTATTTTGTCCTGGTTTCCTTTAAGAGAGATATTGAACAAGAGGTGAGAGCTGGCAATGGAAGACAATTTGCACAAACAGCTTGAGAAACCTTGGACAAAAACAAAGTAACTGGAAAAGCTCAGCACACAAAAGCTCAAACACAGTTAATAAAGCACCTTAAACAAATCAAGACCTATAACCAATACACACCCTCCAATTGAAACTGATCTCCAAACCGATACATATTTCACAACTGATACACATCATGCAACCAATACACACCCTCCAATTGATATTATTATGGACCAGACCAGACCCATTTTGGTCTCAGAGGACCCTTCTGAGGAAGGGTCACTGCACTCGAAACGTTAACTATGTTTTCTCCTTCACAGATGCTGCCTGATCTACTGAGCTTTTCTGGCAATTTTGTTTTTGTTCCTGATTTGCAGCATCCGCAGTTCTTTTGGTTTTTATTGAGAAACCTTGGGTTTGTTTTTCAACAACCTGAATGGATGTTGCCAGCTCTCACAGGTCAGGATTTCTGGGATTTTGGCTTTTCAGTAGCATCAGAAGCTACTGGGGTCTCAGCTGGGTTGGAAGTTTCAGTGAATCTCTCTTGACTGCTACTGTCTCTGAAATTTCTCTTGATGTTTTCTTCCTCCTGGATTGGAGAACTGCATGTGAGAATCTGTGCCTGAATTTTTCTTTTTGCCAAGGGGTGTGTTTATGGGATGTTGCTACACTGGAACAGTTAATTAGTAAGAGTTACTGTACTTATTATTTTATTAAATTCCTCTTTATTTGTTCATATTTTAACTACAGTGTTTAAGTAAATTGTGTTTTGCCTAATTTCGATTAGTTTCACCAGTCGCATTGCATCTGGAACTCAGCACTCCACATTTTCCTTTAAAAATAAGAAAAACTTAGAGTCTAGGCTACCTTCTTAAAATATTTTGAACGGGTCTGGTCTGGTCCATAATAATATCAATTGGAGGGTGTGTATTGGTTGCATGGTGTGTATCAATTGTGAAATATGTATTGGTTTGGAGATCAGTTTCAATTGGAGGATGTGTATTGGCTATAGGTCTTGATTTGTTTAAAGGTGCTTTATTAACTGTGTTTGACAAGTGTTATAGCAGGAGCCATTGGAAGGACCGTGCATTTTTATTTTTGTGTTTTTAAAACTGGGGACAATGAATTGCTTTGGAAAGCAGTGTTTGAAAGAATGACTACAGTTTTGAGAGCAAGTAGTCCATTAACCATGGCAAACATCTTGTAAACAACCATTTGAACAAACAGGAATTTGAGTGGTGTTTGTAGACTGTTGGCAGCCAAGGGTGTATATTGCTGCAGCTTTGGCAAAAAGACATTAATGGGTCTATGGACTAGTGAATGTTATCAATGACCGAAACCTTTTGACTGTGTGATTGGATGGCTGAGCAGCTTGGAGCTGGTAACAGGTTATCGAGTCACAGAGAGGGATCGAGAGAGCGAGGGGAGGAAAAGAAGTATGCAGACATTCGCTCTGTCCGGAAGATGCCTATCCTCTACAGTCAAAGCCTCAGTTTAATCCTGAAGCAAATCAGTTCCATTTCTTGCAGCAGTTGTTGTGAGCTGTGATTTTGAATTGATACATCACGTATATTTTCCAAGTGAATCTGTAATTCCTACAAAGCAGTGAAAGGATCCAGAGGACATCTGGACAATAACTGGCCAGCTGAGGAAGAAACATCTCAACATCAGAACTGGGGACCAAACACCATTGAAGTGGATTTTATGATTTTCTACCTCTGCCAATAATCTATTTTCACTATCTGTCTGTTTTTGTTTAAAGGACAGTGTAGAAAGAGATTACAGCTTTAGTTAGCATTGTTACATGAAATGGTTTATATGTGTTGTCTGTAGCTACAACCCGATTACTTGAAATAAATAATCTTTGTTGTTCAGTACAGAAACCTGTTCTGTGCTTTCTTGGTCTGAAAGTCAGATAAATCTGGATAATGTGCATACTTAAAAAAACACATTTGTAATGACTCCACAAATATTGGGGCTCAATTTATGGTGTATTACCCCAGTCTATCACTACTGTTAATTAGTTGGTAAGTTACTGCAGCACGTGATGGAGGTTACACAAACTGACCATTGGACATTGACAGTGAAGTTAGGAAACATTGAAGATGCTGTTAAAGAGAATAAATGTTGAAGGCACTGGATGCTGTGCATATCGAGCATGTTGCTTTTTCCAGGATGATGTTGGAGTGTTGTTGGAGCTGTACTCATCCAGATGAATAGATAGTATTTCATCAAAACCCCCACATTCACTTTTAAACTGTGAACAAGCTTGGGGGAGAGTGATTTAATTGCCAAACAATTGCTAGTCTCTGACATGCTCTTGCAGCCATACTATTTATATGCCTGGTCAATATCAATTTCCTAGCAAGATCACAATCAATAGATTCAAAAACATTATGAAAAACATCTTGCAAGAAACATGGCCTTATTCTAGGTAGTGTAGTTAAAATATGCATGAAGGAGAGTGTTAAAATTTCACTTGACTTCCAGAATTATTAATCCAATTGAAAAACATTCCATCAACTAATCAAACAGTCAGTAGCTTTGATGCATACATGAATCTCAATAATTATTGACAACAAACATAAACTTGATCAAATCACTTTTCAATGGAGCGTTCTAGAAATTACACTAAAGAGTTTCCTGGAGATGTCACAAGTTTTCCTATCTGCCTCATATTCATGCTGAAACACTTTGATTTACACAATTATTTCTATGGTTTCGATGATGCAGTGTAACATCCTGAGAAGTATCACTATTCATCAGGTTAGCCTTTGATAAAAAAGGACTGCAGTTTTAAAGAAAACTTCGCTGAAGGTGAATTATGTGTTTGTTCACTGATTTACTTCATTGCAGCAAAGAACATTAGAACCGCTTCCAATTTCAAAACAAAGTTTGCACAAGGCACAGAACCCACTGCTGTGAAGTTTCACTAATGGAGCACAATTTTGGTTTATTATAACCTTTCTCAAAGTCATGGTTATGTCTTGTGCTGGGCATTTTGACTTAGTGTGTGGCAGGTCAGTTTTGTTAGATTTCCAGTCCCATTTGGGACTGGTAATGTCAGAACAAGGTATTATACAGACTATAACTATTGTATAATGTATGTAATTTATTATTAAAATAAACGTGAGTGTTTTACAACTGACAGATGACCTGGAATAGCTTTCACTTTTTCTGTTTCATTGTTCTCATTCAATAACCAGATCCAAAGTGCAGTGGAGAAATTGAGACAATTCACATTCAGCTGCAGGAAGTTTTTATTCCATCTGATGATTTAAATAATTTTGCAAGTAGATTAAATGGATATCTCAACCCGTTCTGCAACTGCTCTCTGAATTTAACCTGGGTCATAGCATAAATGTAGGTATTTGTGCAGCAACTCAGGAGCTGAAGCATGAATCCAATTTCTCTAACGAGCTCATGCATCCGTATTGACTTATATCCCAAATACCACATCCGTCTCCAAATAGAATAAATAAGAAACACCGCCCATAATAGGATGAAATTCCCAGATATAACAAACAGCAATTTCATTGATTTCTTTCGGCTGTTCATTTCTGGGTCCCAGAGTCTCTCCAATCTGCTGTGACACTGTAGTCTCTTTCGGGCTCTGCTGGCCACTAAAATATGCCTGACTGTTAAAGCATTGAATAGTAGAACAAGAACAAATGGAATCAATGGGTTTAACATATAATGGAGGAATTCAATTACTATCCATACCTCTGAGAAAAGTGAATTTTGTGGTATGAAGCAAAACCAGGGGTAATTAACAAGCAGGTATTCTCCTGTATACAGAAAATACCAGAAAATGTTCTTTGAACAGGATAGCACGGTGACTGTTCCAAGGACAACAGCTGCAGTTTTCTCTGTGCAATACATAGTTTTGAGCTTCTGGCAGCAAATAGCTGCAAATCGGTCAAAGGTGAAAGTAAGGGTGAACCAGACAGAACAGTCTGTGGCAGAATAGAGGAAGACAGCGTGTATATTACATACAGGCACGTACCACAGGAACATAAACTGAAGCCAATACACAACTGGAATGTGTCTTAGTATCAGATCAATGATAATGACCAGTAGATCTGCTACGGCCATGCCCACAAGATAGCAATTGACACATTTAGAGAGACCACATGTACCTCGAGACAGAATCACAATCGTGACTAAATTCGCTGCAAAGGAATGAAATAAAATAATTGCATTATAATATTTAGCAAGGAGCAGAACTAGCAGTGAGGCTTTTCAACAATTAAAAATATTAGTTATTTCCAGCAGCTGGTGCTAGAATTTCTCTGATCGACACTGATTAACCCATCTAAATGCTATACTATTAAAAGTTATCCAAATGTAAATAACATAAAATGAGAAGGAGAAATTTTACAACATATTTCAGATCAATTTCTGTTACAACTTTAACTTGATCAGCTGTGATAAATGTACTACAACATCATCGGAATAATATTTTTAGACCAGTGTCAATTTAAGACTTAATGGTATTAATTCACTCAAGAGGTGTGCAATGCCCATCCTGTGATGCTCTTAAGAAGGTGGTGGTGAGCTGCCCTTTTGAACCACTGCAATCTACGTGCTGTAGTTGACCCACAATGTTGTTAGGGAGGGAATTCCAGGATTTTGACCCAGCCACATTGAAGGAATAGCGATATATTTCCAAGCCAGGACGGTGAGCAGCTTGGTAGGAACTTGCAGGGGCTGGTGTTTCCATGTATCTGCTGCCCTTGGCCTTCTAGATGGAAGTAGACATAGGTTTTGAAGGTGTTGTCTGAAGATCTTTGGCAAATTTCTGCAGTGCATCTTGTAGATAGCACACACTGCTGTTACTGAGCATTGGTGATGGAGGGAGTGAATATTTGTGAAGAATGTGGTGCCAATCAAGTGAATTGCTTTGTCCTGGATGGTGTCAAGCTTCTTGAGTGTTGTTGGAGCTGCACTCATCCAGAAAAGTGGGGAGTATTCCATCACACTCCTGTCTTGTGTGTTGTAGATGTTGGGACAGGCTTTGGGGGTAGTCAGGAAGTGAGTTACTCACCACAGTATTCATAGCCTCTGACCTGCTCTTGTAGCCATTGTAATTATATGGCTAGCCCAGTTGAGTTTCTTGTCAATGGTAAACCCTAGAATGTTTATTGTGGGAGATCAGGTGATGGTAAAACTGTTGAAAGTCTCTTGTCAGAGATGGTCATTGCCTGATATTTGTGTGGCAGGAACGTTCCTTGTAACCTGTCAGCCCAAGTCTTGGATATTGTCCAGATCTTGTTGCATTTGAACATGGACTGCTTCAGTACCTGAGGAGTCATGAATGGTGCTGAACACTGTGCAATCATCAGTGAACATCTCCACTTCCGATCTTATGGTGAAGCAGCTGAAACTGGTTAGACCCAGGACACTATCCTAAGGAACTCCTGCAGAGATGTCCTGGAACTGAGATGATTGACCTCCACAACTACGACCATCTTCCTGTGTGTCAGGTATGACTTCAACTAGCAGAGAGTTTGCCCCCTGATACCCACAGATTCCAGTTTTTCTGGAGTGCCTTGATGCCACACTTGGTCGAATGCAGCCTTGATATCAAGGGCTGTCACTCTCACCTCACCTCTTTTGTCCACGTTTGGACTAAGGCTGTAATGAGGTCAGGGGCTGAGTGGCCCTGGCGGATCCCAAACTGGGCATCACTGAGCAGGTTATTGCTGAGCAGGTACTGCTTGATAGCGCTGTTGATGACACCTTCCATCATTTTACTAATGATTAGAGTTCAATGCAAGTTAATTGCTCAACTTGTGATCTATTTTTAAGACAACACCTCTGCAATGCAATTTAAATACCAAACCTACGTTATGATCTGATTGGTCAATCTGAGCTCCTATTGCAGTGACAGAGACATGTGGAATATATTAAACATCACTTATCATCAGTTAGAAGCAATCAGACACTGAATAAACAGGTATTAAATTCAGAGCAGGATAGAGTTACTCACCTGGAACGCCAAAAATAGCCAGGAGAGGATAATAAATCTTTTCCACTGAATAAAGTGTATAGAGTATCTTCTGTTCTGTTGTTTGACATCTCTCCATGAGTTTATTTCACAGAGATCCCTTTTGTTTGACTGAACTATAAGGCTCTGCCCAACACTGAGAAAGTGTGCTCTCCCTTAAAGCAGTTCAAAAGCATCCCTTGAGAAGATTCTATCCCAATGAGACGTCATTAATTGAAGAATTAATTGAACAACCGGTTCAGCTCTGCACTTTGGTATGCTTCACATTAAAAGCTAGTTAGCAACGCTGCATGAAGCTCAAGATGTTATTGAGTAATCATGCTCTTTTTATTTCAAAAATATACTTTATTCATAAAAATATATTGTTACACATACATAGTCACTGAAGCAGTTCGTTTCTATACAGTATCATATGGAGAAACAAACAAACACTGGAGTCTGACTCTAACCAGCAAGCAAACCAAAGGCAGTTCTTACTTGTATAAGATTATATTTGCATATGTTTGAGGCACTGGGAGGGTCCAATAGCTGAACGGATCCCCATTTAATTTAAGAATCTGTACCAAGGTTCTGAGGAAGGGTCACTCGACCTTAAATGGTTAAACCTAGTTTCTCTCCACAGATGCTGCCAGACCTGCTGAGCTTTTCCAGCAATTGCTGTTTTTATTTGTGTTTCAAACAAACATTGGAGTTTGAATCTATCCCACAAACAAACCAAAGGCAGTTCTTATTCATAAAAGATTACATTTATAGATATATTTTAGGCACCAAGAGGGTCCAATAACTGAATGGACCCCTATTCAACTTTGGCAGAAAGACCTCAGAGAGTGGTCTCTCCCCACTGCACCTTAGCAGCAGCTGCCCCAAGCTTTCGTGCGTACATCAGCATGAACCCCTTGTTCTGGAAGACCAATAAGTTTTGGACAGGCCAAGGAGTATCTTTCACTAAGTTGATGGTCCTCCAGGCGCAGTCCATGTTTGTCTCGGTGTGTGTCCCGGGTAACAGCTGCTAGAGCACAGAGTCCCGCATCATGGAGCTGCTCAGGATGAACCTCGACAAAAACACCTGCATCTCTTTCCAGACTTTCTTTACAAAGATTTAGTAGATGTTGGTGTGCACGCTGAGCCGGGAGGTTTGATAGCAGACGTTTCGTCCCCTTACTAGGTGACATCCTCAGTGCTGTGGAGCCTCCTGTGAAGCGCCGTTGTCTTGTGCCAGTTCGAATTTAGATGGTGTGGTAAGTGCCGGTTCCGGCTGTGCGTTGTAATGGTTGGTATATCGGGTCTAATTCAATGTGTTTGTTGATGGAGTCCGGGGATGAATGCCAAGCCTCCAAGAATTCCCTGGCTGTCCCTCTGTTTGGCTTGTCCTATGATAGTCGTGTTGTCCCAGTTGAAAGTGTGGTTTTTCTCATCTGTGTGTATTGAAACCAAGGACATCTGGTCATTGTTGTTTAGTTGCTGGCTGGTGTTTGTGGATGTGGGTCGCTAGTTGTCTGCCTGTTTGTAGTGTTTTGTGCAGTCTCCGCATGGTATCTTGTAAACTACATTCATCCTGTCCATGGTATCTATTGGGTCTTAAACCCTGGTCAGTTGCTACCTTAGTGTGTCTGTAATGATTCCCAGCAGTCTGAGTAGTCTGGCTATCAGTTCTGAGGTGTTTGTTTTTATGTATGGTATGGTGGTTATTGTTTCGGGTTTTTGCTGCAGTGTGTAACGGTCCTTTTGAACAGGGTCCTAACGCAGCTCCTCTTGTGTGTGTTGGGGTGGTTGCTGTGATAGTTTAAGACCTGGTCAGTATGTGTGGATTTCCTGTTTACTTCTAGAGTGAAGTCACTGTTCTCTTTTATTTCCACCATCACATCCAGGAATGGGAGTTTGTTGTTGTTTTCCTCTTCTCTTGTAAATTTGATCCCCGTGAGTGTGGTGTTGTTGAGTCGCTGGGTGTTCTCAATTCCAAGTTCTTTTCATAATTCTAAAAGTGTTGTCCACGTATCTGATCCAGAGCATGCGTTGGATCTGTGAGAGGGCTGCTTGTTCCGGTCTTTGCATGTCTACCTCAGCTATCAGTCCAGAGATGATAACAACCAGCACCCAAGCCACAAATCTTCACTCAAACCTTGAATTCCATTAGGGGATGTGTGTGACAGTCTCTACCCTCACACCCCAATATCTCCACCCCCACCCACCCAGTTTCGAGGGCAGCGTGAGGTGGCACAGACCAACTGGCCATACCTGAAGAATCTCACAAGTAGTGTGCTTCTCACTACCAGTGGTGCAGCGGGGAAAGACCACCATCTAAGGTCTTTCTGCCAAAAGTTAAATGGGGGTCCGTTCACTTATCCGACGCTCCCAAAATACATGTCAATATAGTCTTGTATAATTAAGAAATGCTTTTGTTGTTTGCTGGATAGGCTCCAAAGTTTGTTTGTTTCTTCCTATGCTACTGTGTAGAACCCAACTGCTTTAGGAACTATGTATGCACTTAAATATATTTTATGAATAAAGTACAGTTTTGAAACAAGGACAAAGAGCTATACTTGAGCATCAGTCGTTGAATGGGGCAGCCTGTTCAGCAACCTAATGGGAAGGGAAATGGTATATTGGCCTTCATTGCAATAGGATTTGAGTTCAGAAGTAGGGTTGTCACTCTGCAGTTATATAGGGGCTTGGTGAGACCATACGATATCAGAGCAGTTTTAGGTCATTTGGCCTATTGAGTCTGCTGTGCCATTTGATCATGGCTGCTATGTTTCTCAACCCCATTCTCCTGCCTTCTCCCCGTAACCTTCGATCCTCTTACCAATCAAGAACCTACCAACCTCTATCTTAAATATGTCCAATGAATTGGCCTCCACAGTCCCCTGCAGCAATGAGTTCCACAGACT
This sequence comes from Rhincodon typus, assembly GCF_021869965.1. Classification (NCBI taxonomy): domain Eukaryota; kingdom Metazoa; phylum Chordata; class Chondrichthyes; order Orectolobiformes; family Rhincodontidae; genus Rhincodon; species Rhincodon typus. Next base: position 2,420,420 of record NC_063379.1, on the reverse strand, counting down.
CACCACCTTTTGGCTGAAGGAATTGCTCCTCATCTCCATTCTAAAGGGTCGTCCCTTCACCCTGAGGCTGTGCCCTCAGGTCCTAGTCTCTCCTACTAGTGGAAACATCTTCTCCACTCTATTCAGGCCTCTCACATCTGGAACAGCGCATGCAGTTTTGATCTCCCTACCTAAGAAAGGATAGACTTGACTTCGAGGAAGTATAGTAGAAGTTCACTAGACTAACTCTGTGCCAGCAGGACTGTCCTCTGAGGAGAAACTGGCTCCATTGGAACTATATCCATTAGGCATTAGAAAGATGAGAGGGTATCTGATTGAAATGTGTAAAATTCTAACCAGCACGGACAGACTAGATACAGAGAGGATGTTTCCCCTTCTCTGGAGACACATTCTCTGGAAATGGTGTAGACCATTTAGGACTGATATTGGGAAAATGTTTCACTCAAAGGGTAGCGAACCTGCAGAATTTTCTATCACAGAATGCCGTGGAAGCCCAGTCACTGAATATATTCAGGAAAGAGATTTTTTTTTTAGAGTTTAAAAGCATTAAGGGATATGGCGAACAAGTGGAGATATGCCCAATAGTGGGAAACACACAAACCAGCCTTCCATCCATTGTTGCTATCTATTCTTCCCACTGCCTAGGGCAAAAAAAAAATCAAAGACTCCTCCCACCCTGGTTTTACTCTCTTCCCCCCCTTCCATCAGGCAGAAGATTTATAAGATTGAAATCACCTACTGTCAGATTCAAGAACAGCTTCTTCCCCTCTGTTATTAGTCTTCTGACTGGACCTCAAATTTTAAATCTAATGTTGATCTCGCTGTCTGTGTGCCATCTCTGCAGCTGTAACATTGTATTCCTGCTCCTCTGATGCTGCCTGGCCTGCTGTGTTCCTCCAGCTCTACACTGTGTTATCTCTGACTCCAGCATCAGCAGTTCTTACTATTACATTGTACTCCTCGCTCTGTTCTATTACTCTAATGCACTTTGCATGGTACTGCACGCAAAGCAAAACTTTTCACTGTACCGAGGTACACGTGACAATCAAATCAAATGTCATCGAGATGGAGGATCAGCCATGATCATATGAAAAGGCAGAGAGGGGGTGCTGAAGAATGTATTCCTGCTCGTAGTTTAGATGCTTCTATGCATCGGTGCTAAAGGTAGGGCAGTGCAGCGGTACTGTAAGCATTCAAACTCTGGTAGAAAGGTGCAAATAGGCCAGGCCAGGCCAGGAAAGGCAAGACCAGGAAGCCTGTGAGCATCCAAGTAACAGCAAAGTGAGTGAGCACGGAGAGAGCAAGCGGGCAGCCTTGAGAGGCAGACAGGTCCAATCCATGAGCCGGGGGCTCTATCCCTGGGTGCAAAGTGTGCTCGCAGCAGCATTGTGACGAGAGTTGCTGGTGTGCATCAAAGGGCAATGACAGTGAGGCAGCAATGTAGTGCAAGCGAGTCAGCGATGTGGCAGGTCGGTGCTGCGAGGCAGGCCGGTGTCGGATACCAGCGCCCAGGAACGTGGGGCCAGTGCCCACGACGCATGCACCACGGTGTTCCAAGATGGAGGCCCGGAGGAACCTGGAGTCACCAGGCACCCGCTCTAACTGATGTGTCAGGAACTCTCGTTTGCACGAGGCGGCTGACGGAACTGGAGGCTGATTGTAATGAGGCGAGATTTGCAGTTGATCATATGAAATAATCCCCATTAATTGAACTGTAATCGCAACTCGACATCCACGAACCTGGGGCAATCTTGGGTAGTTCAGGAATGATCAACTGAGTGGCCGATAATTTCGTTTTCAGAATTTCGATCTCTTAACTACTGCAATAATAAGTCACAGGCTCGAATTAAATGACCATAACATCGTAATAACAGGTCGAGGAAGGAGTCATTATCTCTTCTTTGCACTTTCAGTACCTTCACCTCAGAACAAAAACACAAGAAGAAAATGCTACAGTGAGGCTCCTTGCTCAGCCAAGTATTTGCTATATAAATAACAAAAACAAAAGTTGCTGTTAAAGCTCAGCAGGACTGGCAGTATCTGTGGAGGGATGTTTTGTGACAAGTCACCCTTCCTCAGAACCTGCTGAGCTTTTCCAGTAATTTCTGTTTATGTTCCTGATTTGCAGCATCTGCAGCTCTTTCAGTTTTTTCTAGCTATAACGATATTGTTTTCATTTTCACAAGTTTTATTTTATAAACAGTTAAAGTCTGGAAAGAATGGATGTGACCATTTCAACCAGACTGTTGCTTATGAACATGGGAATATAATCCCAGAATTGACCAACATTGCAACGTGATTCAGAACAGAGGACAGGAGTAGACCATTCAGTTCCTCAAACCTGCTTAGCCATTAATAAGAATTGTAGAATCCCTGCTGTGTGGAAGCTGGCCATTCGGTCCATCAAATCAACACTGACACTCTGGAGAGTATCCTATCCAGACCCACCCTATCCCTGTAATCCTGCATTTCCTATGGCCAATCCACCCCAACCTGCACGTCCCTGGGCACTATGGGACAATTTAGCACGGCCAATCCACCCTAACCTGCACATCCCTGGGCACTATGGGACAAATTAGCATGGCCAATTCACCCTAACCTGCATATCCCTGGACAGTACGGGACAATTTAGCATGGCCAATCCACCTAACCTGCACGTTTTTGGACTGTGGGAGGAAACTGGAGTAGCGTAAGGAAACACACACAGACATGAGAACATGCAAACTCTCCACAGACAGTTGCCCGAGGTCGGTCCGAACCTCAGTTCCTGGTACTGTGAGGCAGCAGAGCTAATCTCTGAGCAACCCATTATTTCAAAGGTAAATGCGAGGTGCTGTGTTCCAGTTACAATTTGATTAGTCAAACTACTCAACGTTGAGCAAAACAGAATTTATTCAAACACTGTAGTTAAAATGCAACAAAAGAAAGACAAAGTTGGAATAACAACTCTATTGCAAAACTTAACAGAATAATAGATTATTTTATGACTAAACCATAACTGTTCCAAGATAGTAACATCCCATAAACACCCTTGGCAAATTCTGAAAAACACATTGTCACACGGGAAATCCTATCAGCAAGAAGGAGATACATGCAGCAGCTCTGCAGAGAGACAGAGAGTGAGTCAGAGAGAGAGGGACAGAGACAGAGAGAGAGAGCGAGAGAGAGAGAAACAGAGAGAGACAGAGAGAGAGACAGAGAGAGATTGATAGAGAGAGAGAGAGAGACGGAGACAGAGTGGAGCAGCCAGTTGGGATTCACTGCATTCCAACCCTGCTGAAAGCTAACTAATCCTGGATCGGTGAGCGCTTGACCACACCCATTCAGGATGCTTCTTCTGTTCCAAAATTTAAACAAAAACCCAAGGACTCACAAGTTGTTTATCTTCTCATAGACTGCTTGTCACCAGCTCCCAATTTCTCTCTCTCTCTTTCTAAAAGAAACCAGCAGACAACACATCTCTTAAAGCCACAGTATCGTCACACAGCCCACCCTCAAATTAAGTCGATTGCTATATTAGGTTCATTTATCTTTAACGCCAAACTGCCTGTCTCCCCCTTCCATTGTGCTAGAGTGTTAGGGGATGTGGGTTAGATCATGCGTTGTAGTTGACAGATACCAGCATTGTATCTTGCTGTGCCTGAGGCACTCTACTTTTCAACCCTGGGTGTTTCTGCCTATTTCTCAGTGTCAACCTTGGCATTGCTTTATACTTGAGAGTGTGGCCTGTGGATGTGAATTATGACATTACAACACTTTGATTGCAGCCACACAGTGAAATGCTCACACTGAACATACAGGCTTGAAATAGGCCTACGAAAAGACATGCTGACGTACATGCCAAGGGTCAGTGCTGCGGGAGCGCCGCACTGTCGGAGGGTCAGTGCTGAGGGAGTGGGCACTGTCGGAGGGTCAGTGCTGAGGGAGTGCCGCACTGTCGGAGGGTCAGTGCTG
>NC_063379.1:2412414-2416366 GCF_021869965.1 Rhincodon typus | reverse complement strand
TGAGGGAGTGCCGCACTGTCGGAGGGTCAGTGCTGAGGGAGTGCCGCACTGTCGGAGGGTCAGTGCTGAGGGAGTGCCGCACTGTCGGAGGGTCAGTGCTGAGGGACTGCCGCACTGTCGGAGGGTCAGTAGTTAGGGAGTGCCGCACTGTCGGAGGGTCAGTGCTGAGGGAGCACCGCACTGTCGGAGGGTGAGTGCTGAGGGAGCACCGCACTGTCGGAGGGTCAGTAGTGAGGGAGAGCTGATTGGACTAAGTAGGTGCACTCACTTGTGTATCCTGCACTGCCATTGGCTAATATTCATATTAATTGCTGCTGTTCCGACATTCCTAGTGCTTGTGCGCTGGGTATTTGGTGCGTGCGAGTGTGGGAGTGCTCTCACCTCTTTGGGGTCATGTCTAGCACTGAGAAAGATAGTTGTGGATCTTTTGAAGATCCCTGTGCTCTGCTTGAGGACATCTCTGCAGGAGGTCCTCCGGATAGCACCCTAGGCCCGCTCACGGTTAGCTGCTTCATCCATGTCCTTCCCTCCATCAGAAGGTCAGATGTGGATGTGTGCATTGATGGTTGAACATAGTTCAGCATCATTTACAACTCTTCAGATACTGAAGCAATGTATATCCAAATGAAACTAATCCCAGACAAAATCTAGGTTACGCTCACAAATGGCAAGTGATATTTGAGCCACACGAGTGCTAGGAAATGCCCAGCTGCAACAGGTAGAGAGTCATTTGACATCTCAATGCTATATCTACCACTTGAATTCCCTCATTGTCCACAACCTGGGGATTATCATTGACCTGAAACTGAACAGAACCAACCATATAAACACTTTGACTATCAGCGCAGCTCAGAGGCTAGGAACCTTTCAGTGAGCAACTCATCTCCTGACTCCCCATCTATCCACCATCCATCAACCACATTTTTAAAAAAGAAAAGTTCTGGGATGTGGCCATTGCTGACTGGGACAGCCCCGTCCCTAGTTGCCCCCCTTGAGAAGGTTCGGGTGAGCTGCCTCCTTGAACCGCTGCAGTCCACGTGCTGTGGGTTGACCCACAATGTCCCCTTAGGGAGGGAATTCCAGGATTTTGACCCAGCGACACTGAAGGTACATCGACATCCAAGTCAGACAGTGAGTAGCTCAGAGGGGAAATTGGAGGGGTTGGTGTTCCCATCTATCTGCTGCCCTTGTCCTTCGAGATGGAAGTGGTCGTGGGTTTGGAAGGTGCTGCCTGAGGATCTTTGGCGAATTTCTGCAGTGCATCTTGTAGATGGTACACACTGCTGCTACTGAGCATCGGTGGTCGAGAGTAAAAGAATACTCCTCATTTTCCTGGATGAGTTCAGCTTCAACAACATTCAAGAATCTTGACTCCATCCTGGACAAAGTAACCTGCTTGATTGGCACCAAATCCACAAACTCCTAGTCCCTTACTCTGTTTGATTTCAACGCATCCAACCTCTTTCAATCATAAACATTCAATAAATGCCCCTTTTTGCTCTTTAAGTCCCATATCTAAACCAAAGTCTGATTTGGCTTATTATTGCCACATGTACGGAGGTACAGCCATGCTAAATTGTCCCATAGTGCCCAGGGATGTGCAGGTTAGGGTGGATTGGCCGCGCTAAATTGTCCCGTAGTGTCCAGGGATGTGCAGGTTAGGGTGGATTGGCCGTGCTAAATTGCCCCATAGTGTCCAGGGATGTGCAAATGCAGGATTATATTGGCCGGGGGGGGAAGGTGGCAGTCTGGGTGAGATGCTTTTTGGATGGCCAGTGTGGACTTGATGGGGCAAATGGCCTGCTTCCACACTGTGGGGATTCTATGAAATAAGCTAAAGTTAGGGTCTAAGTTGCTTTCTAAATATATTTTGAGGGCATCTGGTCTGGTACATCACAGGGCAAATGTAGCCTCAGAACTCATCTCATCCTCTCCCCTAATCATTTTCATCCCTCCTTTAGATTTCTTAAAATGCTTTTACTCTAAGAACTGCCACTGAATTCACTTTCAACCCCTGTTTCCTCCCCATTCCTCCTCACTTACGTCACTTTTAATTCTTCATAAAATAACTCCTGCTTCTCAACCAGCCTGCCTCCTCCTTTCACCTTCCTCCTTCCCAATTTCCAAAATATCAATTGAAATAAATGTCTACTTGCTAATTAGGGTGGCAAGTGGCTCAGTGGTTGGCACGGCTGCCTCACAGCACCAGGGTTCAATCCCACCCTCGGGCGACTGTCTATGTGGAGTTTGCACATTCTCCCCGTGTCTGCGTAGGTTTCCGTCGGATGCTCCGGTTTCCTCCCACATTCCGAAGACGTGCAAGTTAGGAGGATTGACCGTGCTAAATTGCCCCATAGTGTTCAAGGGTGTAGGCGGGCTAGATGTGGGAAATGCAGGTTTACAGGGATGGGATGGGTCTGGTTAGGATGCTGTTCGGAGGGTCAGTATGGACCCGTTGGGCTGAATGGCCTGTTTCCACATTGTATGGATTGTATAAATTTCACGTCTTTTTTTACTCCTGATCCCCCCTCTCAAGCTATCATAAATTAAGTGTAATTGTCTAGTAATTATCCTTTCTAACAGTCAACATCACAGTGATAATGTCCTTACTTCTGAGCCAGAAGGTGTGGGTTCAAATCTCACCTGTTCCAGAGATGTTTCATAACAGCTCCAAAGAATTTGATTAAGAATATCTAACATTCAACATAATTAGTTGCACCGTTCATTCATCTCACTACGTTTGTTTGTAAATTAACCAAAGTTAAGAATGCGATAATGGACCAGAGGTTGAGAGGGTGGAGAGTGTGAAGTTCCTCGGAGTGATGATAACCAACAACCTGTCCTGGATTTCCCACGTAGATGCGATAGTCAAGAAGGCACAACAATGCCTCTTCTTCCTCAGGCGGCTCAGGAAATTCAGCATGTCCATAAGGACACTCACCAACTTCTACAGATGCACCATAGAAAGCATACTGTCCGGGTGCATAGCGGCCTGGTATGGCATCTGCTCTGCCTAGGACCGTAAGAAACTACAGAAGGTGATGTTCACAGCCCAGACCATCATGGAAGCCAACCTCCTATCCATGGACTCCATCTACACTTCCCATTGTCACAGGAAGGCTGCTAATATCACCAAAGACCCCTCCCATCCCAATAATACTTTCTTCCAACTTCTTCCATCAGGTAGAAGATATAGAAGTTTGAACACAATGCACCAACAGGTTCAAGAACAGCTTCTTCCCTGCTGTTATTGGACTGATGACTGGGCCTCTCTGACTTCAAATAATGTTGATCTTGCTGATGTTAATCTTGCTTTGTGCATCTACTATGCAGCCGCAGTCTTGTATGCCTCTCTCTGTCTAAGCAGCCTATGATCTGTGCATCTTGTTTGCTATGATCTGCCTGCTCTGCCTGCAATATAGTGCTTTTCACTGTACTTAGGTAGATGTGATGACAATAAATCAAATCAAATCAAATCAAATACACCCATCTCTCTTTGTCTCATTTTTCTCATCGCAATACTTTCCAAAGTTTTTAAAACATTAAACTGCAGCAACAATAGAGTGTTATCAGAAATACTTGCTATATCTACCACATGCACATGATGTAGAGGTACCAGTGTTGGACTGGGGTGGACAAAGTCAAAAGTCACAGGACACCAAGTTATAGTCCAACAGGTTTACATGAAAACACAAGCTTTCGGAGCCTCACTCCTTCTTCAGGTGTTAGTGAGAGAGGCAGTATCAGGAACACTCCCCCTCACACACACACTCCCTCTCCCACCCACAGACACACTTTCTCACTCTCTTCCCCCCGACAACACACACACACACACACACCCTCGCTCTCACTCACACACACAGACTCTCCTCCCCCACTCATACACACACTCTCTCTCTCTCCCACAAACACACACTCTCTCTCCCACACACGCACACTCTCTCCCACACAC
>NC_063379.1:2412161-2412404 GCF_021869965.1 Rhincodon typus | reverse complement strand
CTCTCCCACACACGCACACTCTCTCCCACACACACACACACACACACTCTCCCCCTCAAACACACACTCTCTCTCCCACACATGCACACTCTCTCCCACACACACACACACACACTCTCCCCCTCAAACACACACTCTCTCTCCCACACACGCACACTCTCTCCCACACACACACACACACTCTCCCCCTCAAACACACACTCTCTCCCACACACACACACACACTCTCCCCCTCAAACACAC
>NC_063379.1:2406923-2412061 GCF_021869965.1 Rhincodon typus | reverse complement strand
CACACACACACACACACACACACACACACACACTTTCTCTCTCTCTTTGCCTCCACCACCCACCCACATACACACACACGTGAATCTATGGGGTGAATTTTTATTTGCAGTTACGTTCTATTTTATTCAAAAAGCACACTATTTATAGACAGTCAGTCAATGTGGCATTCTTATAAGTTCCTCCGTTAGAAATAAAACCAGTCTGACTCCAATCTAAAACACAAACAGATCCTAGATAAAACCTCACACCTAACATGCATTGTCTGACCTAAAATATTACCTCTTCTTTACACTGATAAAACCTTTAATTCTCTCAGGACAGTGACTTGAAATAAATTAGGGGATTTACATATACATATTAATCAATTAAGACCTCCTAACTGATTAAAGATTTAACAGCATCTTAGGTTTGTTTAATATATCCTCATTGGAGTTGTGTGACCCTTTGATTTTTTGCTTATAAATTCTGTGTCTGATGCTACCTCTCTCACTAACACCTGAAGAAGAAGGAGCGATGCTCCAAAAGCTTGGGTTTTCAATAAAACTGTTGGACTATACTCTGGTGTCGTGTGATTTTTGACCTTTATCGCATGCATTGAAATCCTTTTTTAACCATGAGGTTTTGGAAACTTTTCCTCCTCTTTCTAAATTATTTGAAAAGCTACTGAACAGTGAGATTTAGAAACTGAAAGAAAACAAAACAATCCTGACAGATTCTGGGAAATTAGGTACATTGCATGAAAACCCCCTGCATAATTTGAATTAAATAGATGTAGACAAAGATATTTATTCTAAATCCTAGTTCAAATTTAAATTGTTGAAAGAGAGTGAACCCTTCAAGCAAACATGTTTAAAGTTTAGCTATAGGTGCAGCAAGCAATTAATTACAAAATCTAATGGAATGTTATTTTTTGTGAAGGGCTTTCTACCCAAAAACAGTGATGTTATGCTTCAGTTCTGCAAGGTATGGGTAGTGTTGTAGAACAGAGGGATCTAGGGGTTCAGGCACATAATTCTTTGAAGCTTGCGTCACATATAGGCAGGGTGGTTAAAAAGGTGTTTAGCACGTTTGCCTTCATTGCTCAGACCTTTGAGAATAGGAGTCGGCAAGTTATATTGAGGTCATACAGGACATTGGTGAGGCCTCTTCTGGAATACTTTGTCCAGTTCTGGTCACCCAATTATAGGAAAGATATTATTAAGCTAGAGAGGGTTCAGAAGAGACCAGGGTGTTGCCAGCTATGGAAGGTTTGAGTTATAAAGAAAGGATGGATAGGTTGGGACTTTTTTCACTGGAGCGTAGGAGGTTGAGAGGTTCATATAATCATGAGGGGTATGGATAGTGTAGGTGTCTTCTCCCTAGGATGGGGAATTTCAAGTCTCGGGGTTGAAGGAGGAAAATTTAAAACAGACATGGGGGCAATTTTTTACACAGAAAGTGGTTCGCATGTGGAGTGAGACAGTGGTGGGTGAGGACATAGTTACAACATTGAAAAGACATTTAGATAAGTGCATGAATAGGAAAGGCATGGAAGGAAATTGGCCAGGAGCAGGCAGGTAGGACTAGTTTAGTTTGGGGTTATATTTGGCATGGACTGTTTGGACCAAAGTGTCTGTTTCTGTGCTGCATGGCTCTATAGACAAAACCATCTCTGAAGTACTACGCACAATGTTGGTCATCTTACTTGAGGAAGGATGTAAATGCATTGGAAGCAGTTCAGAGGCCTAGCAGGTTAATACCTGAAATGAGTCAGGTATTTTATGTTTTTTAGGTTCTTGTCTGCTTAAGTGTGGAAGTGTAAGAGCAGACTCGATTCAAGCACAAGTTCCTTGAGGGGACTTAGGAAGGTAGATGTAGAGAGAATGTTTTCCACTTATAGGAGGATCCAGAACGAAGCGGGTCACTGTTTGAAAATCAGGTGTCATCACTTCAGAGAGATGAGACGAATGGTTTTTTTTTCTGTCAACTGGTTCAGAGTTTTTGAACTCTCTTCCTTAAAGGCTGATGCAAGCAGAGACCTTGAATACCATTAAGAAAGAGGTGAGTAGATTGTGATTGATCAAGCGTTCTCAGTGAATGCAGACTCGACACTACAATCAGATCAGCCATGAACTTATTCAATGGTGGAGCAGGCATGGGTGACAAATAAACGGTGCAGGCGAGGAATTTCAGAAAATTTGTCAGACAATCTGCAGTAATACAATGTGAAATTACAGTGATTAGGTTACACATTCAAAATCTGTGACAATTATGGATATAGAATTTTACAATGGTGATTCAAAATGTGATAAAACATGAGAACAGGAACTCAAGTTGTTCATATAGAAAATGCAAACAGAGGCAATATTTTTAATGATATATATATTTTACCAGCCTTGGGTACAGTGGACATTTCTTCCATCTTGTAACAATTTCCACATGTTTTATTTTTAGTTCACTGTTCAGTCTGCCGGATTTTAAAAATGTGTTTTGTGGGTGTCGCTGGCTGGGCCCAGCATTTATTACCCTGTCCCTAGTTGCCCCCTTGAGAAGGTGGGGCTGAGCTGCCTTCTTGAACCGCTGCAGTCCATGTGCTGTGGGTTGACTCACACTGTCCCTTAGGGAGGGAATTTTAGGCGTTCTGACCCAGTGACGCTGAAGGAACGGTGATATATTTCCAAGTCAGGATGATGAGCGGCTCGGAGGGAAACTTGCAGGGGGTGGTGTTCCCATGTATCTGCTGCCCCTTGTCCTTCTGGATGGAAGTGGGTCGTGTGTTTGGAAGGTGCTGCCTGAGGATCTTTGGTGAATTTCTGCAGTGCATCTTGTAGATGGTACACAATGCTGCTACTGAGCATCGGTGGGTGGAGGGAGTGGGATGTTTGTGGATGTGGTGCCAATCAAGTGGGGGCTGCTTTGTCCTGGATGGTGTCAAGCTTCTTGAGTGTTGTTGGAGCTGCCCCCATCCAGGGGCAAGTGGGGAGTATTCCATCACAATCCAGACTTGTGCCTTGTAGATGGTGGGACAGGCTTTGGGGGGAGACAGGAGGGGAGTTACTCGCTGCAGGATTCCCAGCCTCTGACCTGCTCTTGCAGCTGCTGTGTTTATGTGGTGGGTCCAGTTGAGTTTCTGGTCAATGGTAACCCCCAGGATGTTGATATTGGGGGATTCAGTGATGGAAACACCATTGAATGTCAAGAGCTAATTGTTTGATTGTCTCTTATAGGTGGTTATAGCCTGGCATTTGTGTGGAGCGAATGTTCCTTGCCACTTGTCAGCCCAAACCTGGATATTGTTCAGATCCTGTTGCATTTGGACATGGATTGCTTCAGTATCTGAGGAGTAACGAATGGGGCTGAACATTGTACAATCATCGGCGAACATTCCCACTTCTGATCCTATGATGGAGGGAAGGTCATTGATGATGCAGCTGAAGGTGGTTGGGCCAAGGACACTTCCCTGAGGAACTCTTGCAGAGATGTCCTGGAGCTGAGATGATTGACCTCTAACAACCACGACCATCTTTCTACATGTCAAGTATGTCTCCAACCGGCGGAAAGTTTGACTCCTGATACCCATTAATTTCAGTTTTGCTTGATGCCACATTTGGTCAAATGCAGCCTTGATGTCAAGGACTATCACTCTCACCTCACCTCTGGAATTCAGCTCTTTTGTCCATGTTTGAACCAAGGCTGTAATGAGGTCAGGAGCTGAGTGGCCCTGGTGAAACCCAAACTGGATGTCACTGAGCAGGTTATTGCTGAGCAGGTGCTGCTTGATAGCACTATTGATGACACCTTCCATCACTTTACTGATTCATTCATAGTTTTGAAATTTGAACTCCTGTCTCCAAAGCATTAGGCCGTGTCTCTCTAATATTCATCTAGGAACATTATTCTCAATGCTACTATTCCCAATTACCTTTACAACTATATCTGTCTATCCATTTTACCTACTTCTGATGGGATCTACCAACATGCTAATTTTGCATGATATCAAAGCTCTGTAGCTAACGTAGCAACATTACAAAGAGATTGATTGATTACTTGGAGGTTCTGAAACCTCCCTGCTTATTAACCAAATCCTCCCGCTGTCAATAGTTTAATTTAGATAAACATGAGGTGTTGCATTTTGGAAAGGCAAATCAGGACAGGACTTAGACACTTAATGGTAGGGTCCTGGGGAGTGTTGCAGAACAGAGAGCCCTGGGGAGTGCAGGTTCATAGTTCCTTAAAGGTTGACTTACAGGTGGACAGGGCAGTGAAGAAGGTGGTTGGTACACTTGCCTTTGCAAGCGTGCATTGAGTATAGGAGTTTGGATGTCATGGCGCGACCGTACAGGACATCGGTTAGACTATTTTTGGAATGCTGCGTTTAATTCTGGTCTCCCTGCTGTAGGAAAGCTGTCACTAAACTTGAAAGGGTGCAGAAAAGATTTATGAGGATGTTGCCAGGTTTGAAAGGTTTGAACTATAGGGAGAGGCGGGATAGGCCAGGGCTATTTTCCCTGGAACATCGGAGGCTGAGGGGTGACCTTATAGAGGTTTATGAAATCATGAGAGGCATGGATAGGGTGAATAGGCAAAGTCTTTTCCCCCAGGGTAAGGGAGTCCAAAACTAGAGGGGAATAGGTTTAATCTGAGAGGGGAAAGGTTTAAAAGGGACCTAAGGGGCAATGTTTTCATGCAGAGGGTGGTGCGCGCATGGAATGAGCTGCCAGAGGAAATGGTGGAGGCTGGTACAGTCACAACATTTAAAAGGCATCTGGATGAGTACATGGATAGGAAGGGTTTAAAGGGATATGGGCCAAATGCTGTCAAATGGGACTAGATTAATTTAGGATATCTGGTCGGCATGGACGGGTTGGACCGAAGGGTCTGTTCCATGCTGTACATCTCTATAACTCTATACTGACGTTCAATCCCGTACCTCTCAAGCAAGTTGTCCAGCCGCACTCCCCCCCCCATCCAAATATCGTCCAGCCACCAGTGCTATTGTATCTAGTCCTGGTCTGAGAAAATGCTGTGTGCCCAGACATTAGCCGGAAGTTCCTCTTAAATTGTCTTTAAATTTCTTTTATTCTTTATTCATTCATGGGATGAGGGCGTCGCTGACTAGGCAGCATTTATTGCCCATCCCTAATTGCCCAGAGGGCAG
>NC_063379.1:2395883-2406423 GCF_021869965.1 Rhincodon typus | reverse complement strand
GAAACGTCAGCCTTCCTGCTCCTATGATGCTGCTTGGCCTGCTGTGTTCATCCAGCTCTATACCTTGTTATCTCTAGCGACTTAGTATATCAGGTTAGTCAAGGAAATAGAACGTTGAAGTAGCAGAATCATAAAATGTTTAGTAGAATGTTAGGTCACAGAGAGGACAAGTAAGACAAGTGCTCAAAACTGCAAGAGTCAGATATCTGTTAATGGTAGAAGTTAGAAACCAGGCAAGTGGACATATACAGAATATGGAGCAGATAGGATTTTGCAATTATCATCATGCCATCTAGATTTAACGTGGATATAAACAGCCTGGTACAACAAGAGAGAGAGAGAGACAGAGACAGAGAGGAACAATAACTTGGCAGCAACTCTGCAGCAGAATAGCTGTGCTAAGCTCAATTCAGCTCAAACTTAACCTTGAAAATGTATTAGAAGACATCCAAATAAAGAGAACTTTAAGCCTCCCTCGGTGTCTTTTCTCGATCTCATTCACCTGTCTTAATAGAACCCAACAATTTGGCGCTGCAAGCGGGGTCACAACAAGACATTCAACAACCAATGAGACTCTGATCACGACTAACTGCCACCCCTGAGGTAAGGGCACATTTATTTAAATTCTCAAGCGAAAGCGATACTTATTGTTCTTGGTGGCAAGTCCTAGCTGACGTGATCAAAAAAAAGAACTTAATCGGTCTAAAGCCAACAGAAAAGAGACCACCCTCGGCTCGAAAAGACACACCCCCCCCCACCCCGGTTTAGACCCCAAGAGACCTAATTGACAATGACTAAAACATGAACAAAGATTCGACTTACCTACCACCTTGATGGAAATTTGCAAACAAAATATGGAACCTCCATGGGATGATCGTCCCTGGATGACATTAAGAGAGTTTTGGAAAGAATACTAGGCTCACAGATAAATAACGGACACCTTGGTCCCTCTGTATAATGCAACAACTGCGGCAGAGACAAGAAATCATTGACAAATCTAACCATAATCGAGATGTTAACAATTTGATAGATCAACTAAGAGCCGTATGTAATGAAGTGAAAGCAACGAGAAATGAATTGATGGCTGCTTAAAAAAAAGAGACTAAACACTTAAAAACTCTGTCGCTTACTCCACCACCTTATCTAACGACACCCTTATATCCTGTTATCACGTCAAGTGCACCCCCTCCAAAGGTCAATTTGGAGTCATCCTCAAAGTGACGAGGACTCCAAAATGGATACATATCCCCCAGCGCCCCTAAATCCGGTTGAGTTGAAAAGACGCAAGAATAAAAAAGTTATTGTGAGAGATGAACATGGACAATGAGGAGGGCCCCAACATGAATATACTCAATGGGCAGTCCACAAACCACCTGATCTGAAATTAGTTGACTTGGTCTAAAGAATTACCGAATCCCCGAAAGGGGGCGGTGGTGGGGGGTTCTGAAAACCTGGATGGAATTAGAACGATTGAAAAACATCTATTCGTTGCATCCTCTGGACGGGGCTCAAATCCTATCTGCCATGCTAGGCTCTAATACTGGCAACAAATTCCTCGCCCAGGTGAGGGAGCACCTAGGGAGAATGGACAGAGACTAGAGGATGGATGGTGCTCAATTCAGACCTGGCTCCAAGATTATGGTCCTTCTAAGATAGATTGGAATAAAATTAGTGCCTGTCAACAGAAAGGTATTGAGGACGTTCGAGACTTTACTGAACAAAGGGACTTTCCCAGGATAAAGGGACATAAGTATAGAATAACAGACCCTTGCCTCACTAAAAGCCACACTTGTGACAGGTCTTAAACCTGAACTTACATAACTTTAATTGGGAACAGAATAGTGTTTCCCTCTGAGACCCGATTGAACAGAGAGGTCAGTTAGGACAATACATGGAATCAAAGCTCAGAGTAGTGCAGACTTCCAGCTCCAATAAGACTGACAGATGCCCCAGCAAGTGTTACTATTGCGGGAAGGAGGGGCATTGGAGTAACAAATGTAGACAGGAGAAAAAAAAACTCAGGCGATAATCTTAACTCTGGACCACCTAGAGGTCTTTGGGATGGGACATATTCGACTTGACCGAACGTTTTACCTTACTGGAACAACTCAACTTAAACAGCTCCTTGGTCTCATAGAAAACTGACTCAGCCCACCCCGTCATCATTTAGCCCTCTTTACTGCAGCTTTGGAGAATCAATCGCATGGCTGTTATGTTTTATTGGGGATGGACGATAGAGAAATTGACTGTCTTTTAGACACCGGTGCCGAATCAGCTTGTCTCCCTCCGTCTGTTGATCATGGGTATACCGCGTGAGGGTGAAAGACGGACTGCTGTAGGGGCTGGAGGGAAAGAACTTAAAGTGGAAAAAGCAGAGTCCCTTCTGATACGGTTGGGCCCCTATGTGATAAATCGCCTCTGTATGGGTGGATCCTGTGAGAGAAGCTGTACTGGGCTTGGAAGCCTTAACTCAGATAGACTCATCGATACATTTCGACAATGGTCGGGTCACCTGGTCTATACGGCACTTTGCCCAAGAAGGGTGGCAGGACCTTCCCATACAGGCAAAAGACAAGACTGACTGTGGCCTCTTAAAAATGACACCAGTAACATTTACAGGTGTTGCCCCGCCATGTACCAAACAGTAGCCCATCAGTTTAGCCCCCATAGCTGGCATTTTACCCGTCATTGCCAAATTGGAACAGCAGGGAGTCCTAAATAAAACCAACAGTTCATCCAACAGTCTGGTATGGCTGGTTAAGAAGCCCGATGGTAAGTGGTGCCTGATTACCGGAAAGCTAACCAGTGCATCGAACAGAAGGCACCCTTGGTTGCAGACCTCTCCACCAGCTTTAATGACCTCTTTTCAGATCATAAATTTTTCTCTGTAATTGATATGGCCGACGGATTCTGATCGGTTCCATTAGCCCCCAGAGTACAGCCATGGTTTGCTTTTACTATTCAACAACAACGATATACATGGACACACTTACCACAGTGATTTCACAGGAGCCCCACGGTGTTCCGTATGGCTTTGCCAAACCATCTATGTGAATTGTCCCCTACGGTTATACAATACGGTTGCCTCCCTGACTGCGGAACAGCATAAGGAGGACCTTCGTACCCTTCTTGATCACTTACACTCTCAGGGCCATAAGGCTAACCTTAAAAAGGCCCAGATCGCTCAGGAAGAAGTCACATACCAGGGACAGAAGACTTCAGTGGAGAAATGAGAGGTCACCCAGGATAGGACAGCTGCTATTCTGACAGCAAAGGAACCCACCACTATCCAGGAACTGAGATCTTTTCTCGGTCTTTGCGGTTTCAACAGAAATTGGATTGACAGTTACTCCCAGATACCCCAGTCCCTGGCCAATCTTCTAAAGGGTGGAAGAGATTCCAAGAACACTGTCCCATTTTCCCATGAGCCGCGTGCTGCCTTCCAGAAACTCAAAAATGCCCTGTGTTCTGCCCCAGCCTAAGCATTTCTGATAACGGTAGACCTTTCACCCTTCCACGTGCATGAACAAAGCGGCTACATGAAAGCTGTTTTGAATCAACAGCATGGGGATAGACAACGACCTATTGGTTACTACACAACCCAATTCGATCCTGTGGCATTGGGATGGGGGAGGTGTTTATGGGTGGTGGAAGCCGTTTGTCTTGCGGTTATAGGAACTGCACCTATTGTCCTTATCAGAAGTTAACTGTTAAATGTTCCCATACTGTTCACGCTATAATCTCTATGAACTGTGTCTCCCAAGTCACAGCCGCCCAAAGGACTCGGTGGACCACACTTTTAGAAGCTCTCAACCTCCACCTTGTACGTGCTAGTCCAGTTAATCCGGCCACATTACTACCCATTCCACAAATGGGGTGGGGGAACTGAACAGGAACACGACCAGGTAGAGATATTACAGCAATTGAATTAAGTAGCTCCTGCTTCTGATGAACCTCTACAAAACCCAGATTGGCTTCTCTTCACAGACGGGTCCTCTCTTGTGGAAAATGGCATCCATAAGGCTGGGTGGGCAGTCATAACTCTGCATGAAGTCTTAGCCCAGAGCAGTCTACCACCGGGTACCTCCGCCCAGCAGGCTGAATTAGAAGCATTAACAGAAGCATGTAAAATAGCCAAAAGGAAAATGGCCAATGTTAACACGGACTCTAGATATGCTTTTGGCATGGCCCACGATTTTCGCACTTTGTGGCAAAGACGAGATTTCCTCACAGCAGCAGGTACTCGCGTTAAAATTGGAACTGAGATCCATAGCCTCCTTAATGCCATCCAGTTACCACAAGAACTGTCAAACCTTAAATGTAAGGCATACACCGAAGAGAACTCTATTGAGACCCAAGGAAATGCCTTGGTAGACCAGGCAGCCAAAAATACAGCAGCCAGTTTCCCTCATGAACCCCTCCTATGTATTGTGCAGACCACAACAAACAAACTACAGGACATAAAAACTATGCAACAGCAATGCTCTCGAGAAGAGAAGTGGACACAGATTGAGTCAGGATTGAAGTTGTGCGAGGATGGTCTCTGGAGACAGAAGGGGACCAATAAACCAGTGGCACCATAAGCGCAATTGCCTTTCTTGGCTCAACAGATCCACTCCTGGGGACATCTAGGTCCCCCACAGATGACAAGCTAGGCTTCAAAGAAGTTGGTGGGGAAGGGGATTTAAAACTCATGCCCAGTCAGTAGTAGATAGGTGCATGACATGTCAAAAGAACAACCCCACACCCACTGCAGGGATGCTTCAACTGAGACACACCATCCACTTCCAACACCTGCAGGCTGACTATTTTTCCTTACCAAAATGTCAGGGGTATTCAGAGGTCTTGGTTATTGTGGATAGATTCTCAAGGTGGGTAGTAGCCTCTCCCACTGGGAGGGCCACTGCTAGCCATGCAGCCAAAGTCCTCTGTAAAGACCATATCCCTCGATGGGGTCTCCCGAGCTGCAATGACTCAGATCAAGGCACCCACTTCACTGGCACAGTATATGAAGAGGTCTGCAGGCTACTCAGGATTAAATGGGATCTACACTGTCCAAATCACCCCCAGACCTCAGGGCAGGTAGAGCGCACCAATAGAACCCTTAAACAGAGGCTTGCAAAGTATCATCAAGAACAGAGACCTTGGCCCCAAGCATTACCCATCGTCCTGTGCAATACACGAGTGACCCCAAACAGAACTACCGGCCTTAGTCCCTTCGAAGTAATAATAGGGAGGCCTATGTCTTTACCAGGTACCATAGATTTGCTCACAGCTGATTGCCACCTGTTAAGTGTTATGTTTTATTGGGGGCAGAGATAGGGAAATTGATACAGAAATTGACTGTCTAGACTGCGGTGCCGAATCAGTTTGTCTCCCTCTGTCTGTTGGTCCTGGTATACCTCCTGAAGGTGAAAGACGGACTGCTGTAGGGAATGGAGGGAAAGAGCTTAAAATGGAAAAAGCAGAACCCCTTCTGATACAGTTGGGCCCCTATGAGATAATCGCCTTTGCTCCAATATTGTCAGGATCTAACCGCAGCTGTGAGCTCTGCTTTTCAACGGGTGTCAGCTGCCTGGGGGAATTCCCCGAATGGAGGATACAACCTAGGTCCCCATACCCAGGTCTACATCAAGAAAATACATAAAGAACCTTTGGGCGCCAAGTGGGAAGGTCCATACCAAGTTCTGCTGACAACACAATCCGCAGTTAAGGTCAAAAGCAACAAAGCTTGGATCCATGCATCCCACGTACAAAGCGCTACTCACAACATTGAAGCATGAAAGTGTCCGTAATAAGTCCATTAGTCACGTCTTTTTGTATTGCTTGTATGTGGTTCTGGTTTAGATACCGTGCTAGTAAAAGCAATCTTGGTGGTGTGTCTAGACGAGAACTAAATATCTGCTTGTATTAAGAGTTCGATGCCTACTAAAATTCATTCTGTTCACTCCGGTTCCCCCAGCGCAAAAAAAAAAATTGCTTGGTTCCTACGTCTAAAAATTGTGATTCTGCTGTATACTTGGACAGAATCAAAGTGGGGAGTTGTGGGGCTTAAGAATTCTGCATAGATTAGTGTAGCCTGGCTTAATACAAAATGGCGACTTAGCATATCAGGTTAGTCAAGGAAATAGAACGGTGAAGTAGCAGAATCATAGAATGTTTAGTAGAATGCTAGATCACAGAGAGGACAAGCAAGGCAAGTGCTCAAAAGCATAACAGCGTACATTTGTTAACGGTAGAAGTTAGAAACCAGACAAGGGACCATATACAGAATATGGAGAAGACAGGATTTTGCAATAATCATCACGATATCTTCATGTAATGCGGATATAAATGGCCTGGTACAGCGAGAGAGAGAGAGAGAGAAAAAAAAAACGTAACTTGGCAGCAGCTCTGCAGCAGAATAGCTGTGCTATGCTCAACTTAGCTCAAACTTAAACTCGAATATGTGCCAAGACGACCCCCCAATAAAGAGAACTTTAAGACTTCCTCAGTCTCTTTTCTCGATCTCATTTCCCTGTCTTAAAAGAACCCAACAATGGTGCACCGAGGTATGGCAACTGACAATTAACTGCCAGTTTTTTGTTTGGGAGGTTAAAGCAGTGAACGAGGACGTGGCTGGCTACGATAGTCGTGGAAGCGGACATGACCAATAACTTTACCAGGAAATCGAACTGACCCCTTCGAGAGAAATTATCCTGCAAAGCTGCAGAGTTACAATGAGGAAATGGGTCTGATGGATTGCTCAACAGAGAGCCAGCACTGGACTAGATGAGCTGAGGTACCTGAAACCCTCCTGTTTACTTTCTGCATCCCTGTCTCTCCCTAAGTATTGCTGATCAAGGAAAGCATGGTGTCTGGATGCACAGCCAATGGTGCTGGTGGTTGACTGTAAATTCCACTCCCCAAAAGCATTTGTAGCACATCCATTGCCAGCTTCAGAGCCCCTTCGTACTCAGGATACACTATCTCTCGTCTCCAGCCCCTCTTACAATGTTGCCGTGGCCAATTGCCCCCACTGGCCTTGACTCTGCTCCCTCTCCAACCCGCGAAGAACCAGAATAGACTGGAAGAGGTCAGGGACTCACATGCCAAGGAAGCGGGTTGCCATGGTACCGAAGTGGTCGAACAAGAAGCCACATGGCAGCGTCACAAAATTGTTCATGAAGGATCCCAGAGTGAAGATGAGGGTGAAGCGTTCATCCTGGGGATCACAGTGCACTGAGATAGAGAGAGATAAACACGGGGTGAGTGAGAGTGAGTGAGAGAGAAAATGGGACCTGTAGGGCAGTGCGGCACTCCCACAGTGCTGACCCTCCCACAGTGCTGACCCTCCCACAGTGCTGACCCTCCCACAGTCCAGCACTCTTTCAGTGCTGACCCTCTGAAAATGCAGAGCTCCTTCTTCACTCTATCACTGTGCATCCCATCCCCTTCCACACACCCTCATCCTAATCTCTGCTCCACGTCACTATTCTCTCTTCCTCTCATCCCTTCCCTGCACCCTTGTGCCATTCTTCTCTCTCTCTCTCTCTCTTTCCTGCAGCACACTTACTGGTGCCATTTTCAGCTCCATGGTAGCTGGCATTGTGCGGAGGGTAGCAGAGGTTGGCGAAATATTTCTCCTTCTTCAGCACAAAAACGAGTGATGCCCAGCCAAAGATCACGCCTGCGAAGCCAATGCACTCAAATAGTCCCGTGGCAAACGTTAAGAGCCGTTTGATCCTCTCCCTCAGGGGTTCCATTGTCCTGACTATCAAAAATTCCCTTTTGATATCCTGGTTGCTTCAAGTTCCCCGGTCTGGGAAGATAAAAAGAAAACAGCGAGTCTCACTGGAAATATACGCTGGGGATCAGTTAAGGCCCAAGCTCCACACATTTGTGCTTTTGCTCATATGTATGAGGGACCGTGCAATACATGGATCCTCATGGGCAAGTGTATGGTTACATGGAGGTGTACACAAGGCTGTGTTTATGCGGGGAACTGTGAGAACCTGCATATCCATGACTGTGTGCGCACTGGATCGGGTAATTGCGAGAGCGTGACTGTTTTTGAGAGTGGGTTTTCAAAACTAGCTGGTTTTGTGGCTGAGAACGTGAGATTGCGTTTCCAGAATTAAAGAGTGTGTCAGTTTCTATGGGCAAACGTGTGCACGCACATGTTAAGGCGAGCCGATGGGACTGTGTACATACGTGGTTAAGTTGTCAGCTTGGTTTTATTCGGGCGAGCGAATGAGCGTACACTTACGCGAGAAGGTGCACAAGCCTGTGTCTACGTGTGAGAGCGTAAGAGCCCGTATCACAGGGGTCGGTTTGCTCACTTGGCTGGAGTGCAATGCTGAGCAATACCGACGCCATCGTGTTAATTTCCACCCGGCTCAACCATGAAGGTTTTACTTTCTCGATTTTGGCCCTCGTGGGAGCCCTTAGGTTAAATCACGACCAGTCATCTCTCACGTTGGGCGGGTGGGGAGGCTGGGGCGAGATGGAATGGGCAGATAAGGTAAAAGAGATTCTAAAAGTACATGAAAGTCAAAAGAGTAACTAGGCACAGAATAGGGCCGCTTAAAGATCAATAAGGTCATCAACGTGTGGAGCCACAAGAAATGGTGCAGATCCTAAATGCATATTTCTTATCTGTATTTACCATTCAGAAAGGTATGGATGCTAGGGAACTTGGAGAAATCAATAATAATGTCTTAAAAAGTGTCCACATTACAGAAGAGGTGGTGCTTGAAGTCTTAAAGCCCTAAGGTAGATAAATCCCTGAGACCTGATGAAATGTATTCCAGGAGTTTGTGGGAAGCTACGGAGGATACTGCAGGGCCCCTCATGGAGATATTTGTATCAGTGACAGTCATGGTAGAAGTGCCTGAAGACTGGAGGGTGCCTAATGTTGTGCCAGAGGTAGTGGTGGAAGCGACTACAATTTCATCATTTAAGAAACATTTAGGCAGGTACATGAATGGGATAGGTATGGAGGGATATGAACCAAACACAGGCAAACAGGGCTAGATTAAATTGTGAAAAATGGGTGGCATGGGCAAGTTGGGCGGAAGGGCCTGTGTTCATGTTGCAGACCTCTATGACTCTTTGATAGGAGAGCAGCCCTATGGCCCTTTAGTAACTTTGCTTCTGTGGATAGGTTTGCAAGCTTGGGTTTATGTATTTAAGTACAAGAGCCTGTGTTTTTTGTCAGACAATGTGCAAGTGTGCATTCAAATGAGTAAACTTGACAGTGTTTCTTTTATTACTGTAGTCTTCGACAGCTTCTGAAATAAATCATTGAAGTGCAATGATAATTAGGACCCTGTTTACTGAACACCTTATCTTTTGCAATAAACCATGTAAACTGAGGATAAGCATTAACATGGAAGCAATGATACGTGAAACGTTTTGGACAATTGCCAGGGCAATAACATCAAGACTATAAACAAAGAGTGTGGGAAGGGAGGTGGGGAATAATGACAGGGACAGCAAGGGACAGAACATATGTTTTGTTCCTGAGTGGCACTGCGTTCCAGATAGGGCAGTCCCATACAACAGTGCGTGTATGACAGTCCGTTCCTATGCAATAGCATGCAAATACAGAATGTATTCCAAGAACAAAAACAAAGTTGCTGGAATAGCTCAGCAGGTCTGGCAGCATCTGTGAGGGAGAAAACAGAGTTAACATTTCCGGTCCGGTGACCCTTCCACAGAACTCAGAACTTGGATAGTCCAACTAGAGGAGCGGCCATACTGGACCTTGTATTGGCTAATGAACCTGGTCAAGTGACTGACCTTGCAGTAGGACAGCATTTCGGAAACAGTGATCACAACTGCTTAAGTTTTAAGACAGCTATGAATAAGGATAAGTCAGGATCTTGTGGGAAGATACTAAACTGGGGAAGGGCAAATTACATCAGTATTAGGCAGGAGCTGGGGAGTGTTAATTGGGAGCAGCTGTTAGTTGGCAAGTCGACATTTGACATGTCGGAGTCGTTTAAAGATCTACGGATTACAGTTCAGGACCAGCATGTTCTAGTAAGGAGGAAGGACAAGGATGGAAAGGTAAGGGAACCTTGGATAATGAGGGAGGTTGTGAAGTTAGTCAAAAGGAGAAAAGAAGCATGTCTGAGGTTTAAGAAGCGAAAATTGGACAACAGTCTGTGAGGAATATAAAGAAAGGAGGAAAGAACTCAAGCAGGGAATTAGGAGAGCAAGAAGAGACCATGAAATGACCTTGGCAAGTAGGGTTAAAGAGAATCCCAAAGCCTTCTATACATATATTAAAAACAAGAGGACAACTAGGGAGAAGGTAGGACCACTCAAGGGTAAAGGAGGGAACTTGTTCTTGGAGGCAGAAGATGTGGACAAGATCCTAAGTGAGTACTTTGTGTCGGTATGTATCCAGAAGGATACGGAGGATAGTGAGATTTGTGTGGAGCATGCTAATATGCTAGGGCATTTTGAAATCAATGAAGAAGTGGTACTGGGTCTCATGAGGAGCATTAAGGTTGGTAAGACCCCAGTGCCCGATGGTATCTACCCCAGATTA
>NC_063379.1:2383023-2395383 GCF_021869965.1 Rhincodon typus | reverse complement strand
TTTCTGAAGAAGGGTCTAGGCCTGAAATGTCAGCTTTCCTGCTCCTCTGATGCTGCTTGGCCTGCTGTGTTCATCCAGATCTACACCTTGTTATCTCTTAATGGACAAATAAAGCTCATCATAGGAAGAGCAGAGACCGAGGTTATTCCAGCTTTGGACTGCTGCAATGTAACAGAAATATGATAACTTTACACATATGGGAATAGTTTTACAGCACTCCAAGATTAGAGAGCAGTTAGCACTGATTTGCAACATGAACAATGTATAGACTGGCTGACTGGGAACTCCAGTGGTTACAAAGGCAACATAGCAAATACGTTATATCTGATAGAGTACTGGATGTTCCATTTCTGTAGCTAATGCCAGTTTCTGCTAGAACCCCACACTCCAGCAGTTATACAGAGCTTATCGATCCCAATGGCCCTGTTTAATAAAGGATAAGTCTGCATACAGAGTTATTTTTCCTGATCATTCCCATTAGTTACACATACCTGACTGAATAAATTGCATCCAGTCTTTTAATTCTGATATACCCACTGTACAAATATAAAAGCTCAATATGTCAAAAGCACAAATATATCAAATTTGAGAGCATTATTGGTGTCTGGCTTCTCTCAACATATATTTAAGTATATTCAGAAACTGCTCATAGCTGTTCTCGTGACAATCCGGCTTCCTGTTAACATCTTATTGCACAATGGGAATCCATGCTATAAAGTTGTTTGAGACATTGCATTGCTGTAGAAGGGGTTCTGATGTGTCGGCATTTGAGAGGTGTTTTCTGATCAGTAGATTTACTTCAAGGCTGACAGAGAAATCAGAACTAACGTCAAAAAACAGTGAACAAGAAGGTTGCAAAGAAAAGTAATAAATAATTCCCACCAATGTACAATCTCCACGGTCCCACTATTTCAATGATATGTTGCTGTGAGTTTGAGCACAACCCTATCAGCAGAATTCAATGCAATTTGGGAAACTCAAGGTCATTATTCATCATTCAAAACAACAAAAGAGAACAAAAGAGAAGTACAGCACAGGAACAGGCCCTTCGGCCCTTCAAGCCTGTGCTGAGCATCATGCACTGACTAAACTAAAAAACAAATCTTCTGTCCTTACCAATCCGTGTCCCTCTATTCCCTCCCTATGCAGGTAACCATCCAGATGCATCTTAAATGCCGCCAATGTGCCCACTTCCACCACCTCCTCTGGCAGTGCATTCCAGGCTCCTGCCACTTTCTGCATGAAAAACTTCCCTCGCACATCTCCTTTAAACTTTTGCACTCTCACTTTGAACCTGTACCCCCTTGCATTTGAAACTTCAACCCTGGGAAAAAGCCTCTCACTATCCACCTTATCTATGCCACTCATAGTTTTGTAGACCCTCTGTCAGGTCTCCTGTCAGTCGCCATCTTTCCAGTGAAAACAATCCTAGTCTTTTTAACCTTTCCTCATAGCCAATGTCCTCGAGACTGGGCAACATCCTGGCGAACCTTCTCTGCACTCTCTCCAAAGCTTCCACGTCCTTCTGGTCATGTGGTGACCAAAACTGCGCACTGTACTCCAAATGCAGCCTAACAAGGGTTTTATATAGCTGCGATATGTTTTGCCAAATCTTGTACTCCATGCCCCAGGTGATGAAGGCAAGCGTGCCATATGCCTTCTTAATCACTTTGGCCACCTGTGTTGCCACTTTTAGGGAACTGTGGACCTGCACGCCCAGATCCGTCTGTACGTTAATGTTCCAAAGGGTTCTGCCATTAACAGTATAATTCATACCTAAACTTGATCCTCCAAAATGCATCACCTCACGTTTGTCTGGATTAAACTCCATCTGCCATTTCTGTGCCAAAGTCGCCAATCTATCTATATCCTGTTATGCCCTTTCACAATCGTTGGCACCATCAGCAATTCCACCAATCTTCATGTCATTTGCAAACATACTAATAAGACCACCGACATTTTCCTCCAGATCCTTTATATTTACTACAAACAACAGAGGATCTAAGATTGATCCCTGTGGAACACCACTAGTTACCAGTCTCTATTCAAAAAAAACCTTTCCACTGCTACCCTCTGTCTTCCATGACCAAGCCAGTTTTTTATCCATCTAGCCAGCGCACCCCGAATCCCATGTGATTTAGTTTTTTGTACCAATCTGCCATGTGAGGCTTTATCAAATGCCTTACTAAATCCATATAAACTACATCCACAGCTCTTCCCTCATCAATTATCTTTGTCACCTCTTCAAAAAATTCAATCAGGTTGGTGAGACATGACCTTCCCTGTATGAAACCATGCTGCTTGTCGCTAACTAGTCCATTTTCTTCTGAATGTGCGTATATCCTGTCCCTCAATACCTTCTCCAGGAGCTTCCCCACCACAAACATCAGGCTCACCAGCCTATAATTTCCTGGATTAAACCTGCTTCCTTTCTTAAACAAGGGAACAACATTGGCTAATCTTTAATCCTCTGGAACGTCAATTCCCTTCACAGCCAAATTCCCCTTCACACCCAAATGAGAAATAATTCATTCACATGGAAGCTCAACTCTTATGGTGCACAATATGAACCAGCCATCTGTGGAATCTCCTCTGTGCAGTGCTGGGTTGGTTAAGACAAAACTGAATATCAATCCCTCTGCAGAATATCTGACCATTCCAAACTTTCCAAGTACCTGCAGTTGCTTGAGCTGCAATTTTGAACATCATAGCAGACAATATTGAGGGGGGAGCAAGGATTTGTAATGACTAACCCTATTGGCTGGTGTCTTCAATTTGTTCCTTATTATACTGCATCCATAAATTAAAATGACAACTGATATGACGAGTTCCAGAAATGCAACAAGGAAGAGGGCAATGATGAGACTTAAGCGATATCTCTGTGGAGAAGAAGTGAGAATGTGTTAAGGCATTTTGAACCAAGTTGCATTTTTCAAATTGATCAATTGTATGCCCAGCAAAATTAACCTAGACACTCAAAGCGACATTCATGATAGTGAAATATTACATTTGATGCTGTGGGAATTAAAAGGATATTATCATCGTTTTGTAAAGCACATCCTTCATCAGTAACGTATGAACACATCAATTTCACTGCTATTATATTGAACTGAAAAGGAAACCCAAGATAGTTGGAAATGGGGAGTTGTAAGGAAGAATGAAGGAAGCAGTGGGCAATATGAGGGTAGCACGATGGCTCAGTGGTTAGTGCTGCTGCCTCACACTACCAGGGGCCTAGGTTTGATTCTACCCTCGGGTGACTGCCTGTGTGGAGTTTGCACATTCTCCCTGTGTCTGCGTGGGTTTCCTCCCACAGTCGAAAAATGTGCAGGTTAGGGTGGATTGGCCATGCTAAATTGTTCCATCGTGCCCAGGGATGTGCAGGTTAGGGTGGATTGTCCATGCTAAAATGCCTATAGTGCCCAGGGATGTGCAGGTTACGGTGGGTTAGCCATGGGAAATGCAGGGTTGCAAGGTTGGGAAGGGTCAGTGTGAACTCGTTGGGCCAAATGGCCTGCTTCCGCACTGCAGTGATTCTATGATTCTATGAACATTGGCAGCTCCACCTAAGAAATCCAAGTGAATGCTTAAATTACATTTGAAATCAGACCCTCTTTCCTTTTCTTTTCTATATTCCATAAGGTTGAGGTTCTCAATGTAATTCAGTCATTACGCTACCAACCATTTCGGTCTTTCAACTCATCGTGTTGTCCTAATGTGATTTTTTAAAAATTTTGACCTTTTCTGGAAAGGGATTGTAGGGATAATCTGACATGTATACAGGTTAAAGATGTGAGTCTGAAAAGATATTGTGAGGAAGGCTCAAGTCAATTGCAAGGAGCCAAACGCACAGCATAAAGTTCCCATTGACATGTCGAGACAACATTTTTGATACCATAAACCATTCAGATTGACCCATTTTAAATACAAAGGTTGTGTGAATAAAGAATTAAGTTTTGTACTTACAGCTAAAACAATGGACCAAGAATCGCAAATATTTCCCGTTTGGCAGAAAATGTCTGTTGTCCAAATGTGCAAGGTTATGGAAACCTGAGCTACACTTGTAATAGCAATAAGGGCAATGATTGGATTCATTATCAGGTAGGCCACAAACTTGGAAGAACAAGCATTGTTTAAGTCAGAGATCTGTAACTGGTGATAATATCACAATGCTGCAAACATACTACATTAAAAACATCCACCGACACAGGGGGAGGTGATTCACACATTTTTAAGACATGCTCATGAGATCTGGATGCCAGGCCTGCTATTATCGTCCATCCCTAATTGCCCAGAGGGTAGTTGAGAATCAACTGTGGGTCTGGAATCATATGCAGGTAAGGTTGGTGTTTTCCTTTTCAAAAGGATATTGTTGGACTAGATTGGGTTTTACAGCAACGACCAATGGTGGCATTTTTATTCCAGATTTCTTAAAATTCAAATTTCACAATGTGCCATGATGGGTTCGATCCCATAATCATGGAATATCAGTCTAGGAGTCTACGTTACCAATCCCAGTGACACTGTATCCAGTGACAGCTCAGCTTAGATCATTTAAATGGATAAACCCTGCTAATAATTTCTAACATTTTAGGGTGCGTTCAGCAATCATTATGACTAAATAGTTTTGATAATTCTCCTAATTATCTCCTGTTTTAAAAGGAAGCAAACACAAACACCCCAGAGAGCAGAATGACTTTAAATCTATTAATGCTGTGGTGATTTTTCTCTATATTCTCTGTTCTGAAATACCTCCTTAAACTATAGTCTGAGAAACTAGATGGAAATAATCGTCACTTCTGTAACTTATATTTGATTCTAACCATGTAATCCTTCCTTTTGAACACACACAAAATAAAAATTGATAGAGAAACTTGGCAGGTCTGGCAGCATCATCGGAGAGAAAGCAGAGTTAACTTTCTGGGTCTGATTGTAACTGTGAAAAGGTTGTTATTGATGTTGAGGATGGGGTGGGGGAGCAGGAGGAGTAATCAATTGGTGGAGATAGAGCCCAAAGAGAGAGAGAAAAACAGTTGGACAGACAAAGGAATGGGTTAAGGTCAACGTGGGACAATGAATGAGGACCATTAGTGGCCGGCAATGGGTTGCTTGTCTTAGCAGCCCTCGTGATGACAAGGTCTAGTGTTGGGACTAGCAAAGTGGCCAAGGCCAATGTCATCATTGCCAGTTTAGGGAGGTGATGGCCTATTGGTATTTTTGCTGCACTGTTAATCCAGCGACCTGGGTTCAAATCTCACCATAGCAGATGGTAGAATTTGAATTCAATAAAAATCTGGAATTAAGAGTCTAACGATAACCATGAAACCATCGTCAATTGTTGGGTTCACTAATGCCCTTTCAGGGAAGGAAACTGACATCCTTATGTGATCTGGCCCAGAAGTGATTCCAGACTCACAATGTATCATGTTGACTCTAATTTCCCTCCGAAATGGCTTCACAATCCAATTGTGTCAAGGACAACTAGAAGGGAATAAATGCCAACCTTACCAGTGGCATCCCACATCCCAGGCAAGATGTTTTAAAAAGTTATTGACAGTTTGATTGTTGTCATAATGCCACATTCCTCTCTGCTCTAACGGTAGTCCATGATCCACAAACTGTCTAACGAAAGATAAGAACAAAATAGTCCCACTGTTGTGCCTGCAGTGACAAATATTTACAATAATTGAGTAGAAATTAGGAGGGTCCGATTATTTTTCCCCACCGAGAGGTGTTGGAATCTGCAATGCAAAGACTTGAAGGTGGTGAAAAGACAAGGAGCAGACAGATTCTATCTTATCTTTTGAAAGGTCCTCTTAACCCCTAAATAGCGAGCAAATAACCATAGTTTTCTGCTTGATTAAAGGAAAAATGAGTCATTGCTTTGCACGTTCAAAGAAATAACACAGAAACGGCTATTTCAGTTTCATAGATTCTCGATTCAATTGTGTCAAGTAAAAGATAATCTCAAGAGGAAATTGTTCGAGGTCTGTGAAGTCACGCTGACCAAAAAATGATGTTTCAGTATTAAACTACATGGACACATACCCATCTTGTTGGTAAGGCTTAATCCAACCTAAGAAGCAATGGCATCAAATGTTTGGATTGACTGCCACCACCACATTATTGACAGTGGAATGACCTTGTGACAGAAGGTAAAGTAGGTGATTTGTATTGGCCATTTCATTTGGAAGAATGCAGTACATGAAGTGACATAGGCCTTCAGACCCCATCAACAAACTATTCTGCCAGATTAGTCTGTGCTAACTGGTATCCTTCTATCTCCTAAATATCAGCGTCGTCTTCTTTTCATTACACTCTCAAGAGCTTCCCCAATTATCAGTTAAATGCCTTCATTGAGGAAGTAGAGAAGAACTTGTAGAAAAAAAATGTACAAATTCGGTTGAAGTGTAGAGAAAGGGAGTTAAGGAGATTCCACACTGTAGGGACAATATGGAGGCACGGTGGCTCAGGAGTTAGCACTGCTGCCTCACAACGCCAGGAACCCAGATTCAATTCCACCCTTGGGTGACTGTCTGTGTGGAGTTTGCACATTCGCCCTGTGTCTTCATGGGTTTCCTCCGGGTGCTCTGGTTTCTTCCCACAGTCCAATGATGTGCAGGTTAGGGTGGTTTGGCCATGCTAAGTTGTCCCATAGTGTTGAGGGATGTGTAGATTAGGTGGGTTATATGGGGATGGGTCTGGATGGGATGCTTTGATAGTCAGTGTGGACCAAAGGGCCTGTTTCCACGCTGTAGGGATGATATGGATATGGATACTCCATCAATTCCACCTTACAAATATGATGGGAAAATAGTCTTTGGTATGCTCTGTCCTGATCATTAGCTCATTGTAAATCTCAAGGCTAGTTTTGATTCAAATATGAACCAATTATTATTGGGGATTTGAGGCAAAGCTAGATCTATGCAATGTATATCTATGAGTAGGTTTGCAATGGGCTGGTAAATTGGGAGATGGAGGTTTCATCTTTCTGTAACTGAAGTGGGGACAGTGGCAGAAGATCCATCCACCTGGAGACATTTGAGTCTTTCACAAGATCAATGAAGTTCCACTTCCCGAACATTCTGTGGGAAGATTCGGAATGCAGTCCACCTCCCTTAATTTGGGATGGTGATGTCAGCCGCTGTATTAACACCTGGTAGCTAACTGTGGCCGTCTGTCACAGTGTCATCTCTCGGCTTTGGTATCTGCAGCTGATCCTACACTGTACTCATGAAATGCCCATGGCATTAGGTCCCCGATCACACGAGATACGATTGATTGCTGGTGGATTTAATGGCCTGATCACTCCCTATTTTCCTGTGTTCCAGAGATTCAATACCACTGCATATCCACAAGCTCTGCCTGTCCGTGGTGTTTGCCTCGAACAGATCCCCAACTCAGCAGGAACACCATTATCGTCAATTCATAGCACTCTCTCCGTGAAAAAGGTGCCCCTTAGGTCCCTTTTAGATCTTTCTTCTCTTAAACCTATGTCCTCTAGTTTTTGACTCCCCTACTCTGAGGAAAGGACCTTGGCTATTCACCCTATCCATGCCCCTCATGATTTTATAAACCACATTACATTTACTTGGCACTCCTCAGATGCAATCAATCTCAACCTTGCTTGGTGTACAGAAACTCTCTATTTCTCTGTCTGTCTCCTGATAGTTAGAACTATTCCACCCGATTGTTAGGCTTGAGAATACTTTTTGGAAGGTTTGTCTAGATAAACAAAAGAGAACAATTTCCCTGTTGAAAACTTAGCTCCTCTCTGCTTCATGACTTCTGACTGTTAAAAGCCTTGCAGGGTAATATACATTCAGGGATATAGGCTTTGATGCAATTCCATTCTAAGTCATTTCACACATTCTGTTGAAGCCCACATTTCTGTCAATGAAGTGTAACACAGGCATCAGTGAATATCCTGCCCATTGAACAATTCGTCAGTTTTCCCTTCCCACTGGAGTCAGTCGAAATGAAACTTGGTTGGGAGAAAAAGCAGGTGGCTACCTGCAAATGACCATTTTGAACAATCGCCAAATGTCAAAATTAACCTCATTATATACGCCTGAACTGACCAATAGGACGCGACTTCACAGCTCTCCGTATAATCTGCATAGTAACCAGAACTGCAAACTCAATCATCGTTCTGAGATTTTCAGATGTATTTATTTAAATAGAAAACACATATGGGAGTTACTTACCAGGACTGTAGGTGTCTTTTCTATATCATGCCATGTACACCCACAAAGTACAAACTGAAAAATACAATTGGATTTCTTGTAATAAGGCCTGTGTCTGACGATAACAACTTGTTGGGTAGTGTTGTCAAACAGAGAGACAAAGGGCTTCAGGTGTATAACTGTTTGAAATTTGCATCACAGGTAGACAGGGGGGTTAAGAAGGCATTTGGCACGCGTGCCTTCGTTGCTCAGACCTTTGAGTATAGGAGTTGAGATGTCATGTTCAGGTTGTACAGGACGTTGGTGAGGTCTGTTCTAGAGTGTTGTGTGTAGTTCTGGTCGCCCTGCTATAGGAAGGATATTATTAAATTGGACAATGTCCAGAAAATATTTACCAGCTGGGTACGGAGGGTTTGAGTTATAAAAATACGCTGGGCAGGCTGGGACATTTTTTGCACTGGAGCATAGAAGGTTAAGGGGTGACCTTATAGACATTTATAAAATCATGAGGGGTATAGATAAAGTGAATAGCAAGGGTCTTTTCCCTAGGGTGGCGGAGTTCAAAACTTGGGGGCAAATTTTTGAGGCGAGAGGAGAAAATTTTAAAAGGGACATGAGGAGCAATTTCTTTACACAGAGGGTGGTTCATGTGTGGAATGAACTTCCAGTTGGAAGTGGTGGATGTGAGTACAGTTACAACATTTAAAAGACATTTGGGTAACCACATGAATAGGATAGGTTTGGAGGGGGATATGGGCCATATGGAGATAAGTGGAACTAGTTTAATTTGGGAACATGGCCAGTGTGGACTTGTTGAACCAAAGGTTCTGTTTCCATGGTATATGACTCTATGACTCTATAAGTATTTAGAGAATAGATCTTGATATGTAAATGCTAAGAGCTGGCGATTGGCAGTGAATCTTTGACACCTACTGTTTGTTCCCAATTTTTTTCTGTTTATTTTTATCTATCAATAAACTTTATAGAGGAAAAGCAAGCCAAATATGTATATTTGTTGGCATGAGATTAGAATGCTGTCCAAAGATGTCACAAACTAGTAAAGCTTTGGCAGATTCGAATCAACTTGGACTTGAAAAAGTGGAAAAGTGTATTTTGTAAGTGGTGGGATGCTATGCAGATGGAAGAGTAGAGAGAGTTAGGTATCGATGTGGGGAATTACTCATTCATGGGCATAGACGTTTGTATTGATTTAAATAAATAATTTGGCCTTGGAATTGGAAGTGCAAACAACAGCTTAGAGAATGCAAACCACTTCTCAAGTTATAGTGATGCTGAACAAAACTGAAAGTAGTGCAAAGCGCCTTTAATATACTAGCAGAATGTGAGGTGGAATACCTTGCTGTATTCAATACACTGGAATATTTACACCTTAGTAGGTGTCATATGGTGCCATAAACACTTAAAGATATTGTTTTTAATAGTGCAGAAAAGCAAAGATACTTTGTTGTAAAAAATAATCAAATATTAGTTTAATAAGGCAACAGAAATGTAAATACCATCAGAGCATTCATATATTGATGCCTAGATTTGTTTTTAAAAGACTTGGTTAAGCATATATATGTTAAGCAATAGATACATTAGCATTAAATATCAAACAGTATACATGTTATAATGATATATTATTTAATTATACTTTGAGGAATATGTAGCTTTACGTTTGTATACTTAACAAAAAATTAACTATACTAGAGCCTGGGTAATGTGTACAGCAAGGCTCCCAAGATATGAAAGTGTGTTCCTGTTAGAAAACCCAAAAAGATCGAGTCCCTATTTTTAAGACAAAAACAAAACGACGAAGTGGCCACCAACACAAAGTTGCTGGAAAAGCTCAGCGGGGTCTGGCAGCATTTGTGAAGAAAAAAGCAGAGTTAACGTTTCGGATCCGGTGACCCTTCCTCAGAATTCGACCCGAAACATTAACACTTTTTTTTTCCCTACACAGATGCTGCCAGACCTGCTGAGCTTTTCCAGCAACTTTGTTTTTGTTCCTGATTTACAACATCCCAGTTCTTCAGGTTTTTACTAAGTGGCCACCTCTAATTGCCCAAGAAAAGATTCAACAAGTTCAACAGGGAAAAAAAAGATATCAATAAGGAGTCTCCACATCTGGAGGATCAAACAGAAGTAATTATGAATATAAGAATGGTTCTAATGAATCCAAAAGATGTGTGGGGAAGCATATTTTAATCTTAGAATGTGACAAACGGAATAATTTTGATGAACACATTTAATTTATCTGATTTGTTGAGCATTTTAAGGTGAGCTTCTGCCTTTTATACATTAACGTCCAGTATCAAGATGGAATATTGCCGATAACAGAATAATAATGTTCAGCTTTCCATGCTAAAGAAAATTGGCCAAAACACCCGCTTCTAGTTGGGGTGGAATGAACACCTTCCAAAATGACATTTAGTACATCGGATGCATACGTACCGACAGACCGATCCACCACTGTATTCTGTACTTCCCTTCCATTGACACAGGTCGCAGAATTAATGGAGTCCAGCATATTATAAAAACATATTCCCAACACAATCTGAGCAAACTAAACAGAAGGAACATCACATTGTGCAATCGCTGTATATTGAATTCAAACAAAGTCTCTACTTGCTGGAGAGATGAACAGGTGATGGAAATGAAGAAACAATGCAAGTGAAGCCACTTTGAAATGCCAATATGATCATTGGGTTTTATCCATTGCAAGGTAGTCTTCAACATTGAATACCCTCAACACTGAAAGACCCAGTGCATACTTTTCGGGCATATTGCAGCAATTTGTTAAGGTATTGTCTACCTTTCATCCAGCAGTCAGAAGGAGAAGAGCGACTAATATATCGAAAATACATGACTCTCAGTCCATCTCTGAGTCAAGCAGACTCATAAATATTATATTTTATCAAGCGATGGATTTATTAACATTAAATATCAAACAGTAGATATATGATCGTTAGATAATATATATTATCAAGCAGGAGATATAAGATCATTATATATTCTCAAATAGTAGGTCTATTATCATTACACTATATATTACGAAACAGTAGGTATATCGGCATTATATATTCTGTATCATCAAGCAGTAGATATATTAATGTTATATGCTATCAAGCGGTAGATGTATACTGATTCCTAACAGATGCTGGAAAAATACTTGAACTTTGAGCCTGATATCATGTTGGAAATTCTCGTCAGCACATTGAACGCCTGGTTCAGAAACATGGACAACTTCCAAATAAGCCCGGGGATGGATAATAAACATGGTTTATCCCCGAGGATTCCAAATTCCTCATTGTCTACTCCTGGTATAATTCACACACTTGTGAACTTGGTAACTCTGTTCACATTGCCCTGGCAGAGAATTTTGAGACATTTAATGTAGATTGGACAGGATCCCGTGGTGTATTGAAAAAGAATCTTTGACCAAAATGGGTCTGTGTTCCACATCGGCAACTCACAACAACCAGCAAAAAAAACTTCATTCTATCATTCTATCATGTCCTTCCACCTTCCTTCTTGTCTGCCTTCCAATTGCCTACATCATATATTTTTAACAGTGAACAACCCGAAAAAATCTCTTTTATCTCAATAGTCATCAGCCTGTGAATAATGTTTGAAACCTGTTTTGTTCAAAGCTTCTTCAAAGGCAGTTGTAAACGGCGAGGAGGAGAAAAGGGATATTTGATTCTTTTTTTAAAAAAAGGATGTAGACTTACACCCAATGATTTGTGTCTTCCTACTTGAGTCCCCGAGGCGGTTACTGCTCCGACAGGTCGATCAGTCTGGGAGCTTCCATATCTATCAACAGTGTTCCTTGTCCCAGATCCTGGCGGGTGGGGAGCATCGACCCTTATGTCACTGCTCAGCGAAGTGTCCATGTCCCTTAGCGAACGAGACGGAGGTGACTTGAGAGTTTGAAGCTTAACGTTTGACATTATTGGGAATAAACTGCTTTCATTTCAGTCTGACAGTGACCATGTGTGAAAACAAAATTAAGCTGCCACACCATCTGAAACAACGTGAGATAGTAAGAACTGCAGATGCTGGAGTCTGAGATAACACAGTTGTGGAGCTGGAGGAACACAGCAGGCCAGGCAGCATCAGAGGAGCAGGAAAGTTGATGCTGCCTGGCCTGCTGTGTTCCTCCAGCTCCACA
>NC_063379.1:2377872-2382523 GCF_021869965.1 Rhincodon typus | reverse complement strand
GGCGCTCCCTCAGCCCTGACCCTCCGACGGTGCGGCGCTCCCTCAGCCCTGACCCTCCGACGGTGCGGCGCTCCCTCAGCACTGACCCTCCGACGGTGCGGCGCTCCCTCAGCGCTGACCCTCCGACGGTGCAGAGCTCCCTCAGTGCTGACCCTCCGACAGTGCAGCACCCATGCATCTTCAAGTTACAGCTGAAGGAAATGAAACAATTTCAAGCCAGAAGCCTTGGGTGGATGAACCAGTTTGGCCTCCTCCAGACAGCATCCTGGATGCCAGTCTTCAATTGATTGGACTCACTCCCCTCAATATCAAGAAAATGTCTTAAGGTACTGGATGCTGCAATCATTATGGGCACTGACAAAATTCCAGCAACGATATTGAAG
Source organism: Rhincodon typus (assembly GCF_021869965.1). Taxonomy (NCBI): domain Eukaryota; kingdom Metazoa; phylum Chordata; class Chondrichthyes; order Orectolobiformes; family Rhincodontidae; genus Rhincodon; species Rhincodon typus. Next base: position 2,382,140 of record NC_063379.1, on the reverse strand, counting down.
ATCTGTGCTCCAGAATGTGCCGTATCTCTGATCAGCTCATACAGCTTCAACACCCCTAACAATGTGGGAAATCATCCTGGCACGCCTACCCACAAAAACGCTGGGACATACCTGATCTGGCCAACTACTGCCCCATCAATCGCCTCTCGATCATCAGTGAAGTGATGGAAGGTGTCATCAACAGTGCTATCAAACAGAACCTGCTCAGTGATGCCCAGTATGGGTTCCGTCAGGGCCACTCAGCTCCTGATCTCATTACAGCCTTCAGTCAAAAATGGACAAAAGAGCTGAATTCCAGAGGTGAGGTGAGAGTGACAGCCCTTGACACCAAAGGTGCTGTGACCAGTGTGGCATCAAGGAGCCCTAGTAAAACAGGAATCAGTGTATATCAGGGGGCCAATTCTCCAATGGTTAGACTCATACCTGATACTTGGAAGATGTTCCTGTCAGTCACCCTAGCTCCAGGACATCTCTACAGGAGTTCCTCAGGGGAGTGTCCTAAGCCCAAATATCTTCAGCTGCTTCATCAATGACCTTTCCTCCATCATAAGGTCAGAATTGGGGATGTTCGCCAAAGATTGTACAACGTTCAGCACCATTCGTTACCCCTCGGATACTGAAGCAGTCCGTGTCCAAATGCAACAAGATCTGGACAATACCCAGGCTTGGGCTGACAAGGGGCAAGTGACATTCGAGCCATACAAATGCCAGGCTGTGCCCATCACCAATAAGAGACAATCTAACCACTACCCCTGACATTCAATGGTGTTACCATCACTGAATCCCCCACTATCGACATCCTGGGGGTTACCATTGATCAGAAACCCAACTGGACCCACCACATAAACACAGCGGCTACAAGAGCAGGTCAGAGGCTGGGAATCCTGCAGCGAGTAACTCGCCTCCTGTCTCCCCCCAAAGCCTGTCCCACCATCTACAAGGCACAATCAGGAGTGTGATGGAATACTCCCCACTTGCCCCTGGATGTGGGCAGCCCCAACAACACTCAAGAAGCTTGACACCATCCAGGACAAAGCAACCCACTTTATTGGCACTGCATCCACAAGCATCCACTCCCTCACCACCAACACTCAGTAGCAGCAGTGTGTGCCATCTACAAAAAATTGAAATTCACCCAAGATTCTGAGACTGCACCTTCCAAACCCACGACCATTTCCATCTAGAAGGACAAGGGCAGCAGATACATGGGAACACCACCACCTCAAAGTTCCCCTCCAAGCCACTCCCCATCCTGACTTGGAAGTATATGGCCATTCCAGTGTTGCTGGGTCAGAATCCTGAAGCTTCATCCCTATTAGCATTGTGGGTCAACCCACACAAAATGCACTAAAGCAGTTCAAGATGTCGAGGTTTATAAAATCATGAGGGACATGGATAGGGTAAATAGACAAGGTCTTTTTCCCAGGGTAGAGGAGTCCAAAATTAGAGGGCATAGGTTTAAGATGAGAGGGGAAAGATTTAAAAGGGACCTAAGGGGCAACTTTTTCACGCAGAGGGTGGTGTGTGTATGGAACGAGGTGCCAGAGGAAGTGGTGGAGGCTGGTACAGTTACAACATTTAAAAGGCATCTGGATGGGTATATGAATAGGAATAGGTTCAAGGGATTTGGGCCAAATGCTGGCAAATGGGACTAGATTAATTTATTAAATTTGGTCGGCATGGACTAATTAAAAACCTGTCTATCTCTTCCTTAAATTTACTCAATGTCCCAACAACTGCCACACTCTGCGATAACAAATTCCTCCCCATTGGGAGAAGTAATTCCTCCTCATCTCTGTTTTAAATCTGCTGCACCTTACCCTAAAATTATGACCTCTCACTCTATATTGCCCAACGTGAGGAAACATTCTCTCTACGTCTACTTTGTCAATCCCCTTTAGCATCTTAACTTACCTCAATTATATCTCCTCTCATTCATCTAAACTCCAGAGAGTGCCAGGCCAATCTGCTCGATCTCTCTTCTTAAGACAAGCCCTCTCATCTCTGGAATCAACAAGTGAACCTCCTCTGAACCACCTCCATTGCAACTCCATCCCTCCTCAAGTAAGGGAATATGGAAAGGTTGGTACCTCTTGAAGGAGAATCCACAACCTGGGAATACATTTTAAAAACTTGTCACCCTTTGGAGATCAGGATAACGTTTTTTTTTAAAACAAAGGGTCGTGACCCTTGGAACTTCTTCCTTAAAAGACGCCGTAAGCTGAGACTTTGATAAGCTGAGACTTTGAATATTTCTAAATAGATTTTTGATAAGAAAGGAGTCAGGGGGGTGAAATATTACTGGGGGGAAGCAGGAATTTGGAGATGAGCTGCAATCTTATAAATTTGGAGAGCAGTCTGAGAACATAAGTGGCCTAAATTTCCTAATTCTTATATCATCTTATTATTGAATGTCATGTAATGTGCTGGTTTCCATTTCTGCTCATTGTCCATTATATACGTCAATATATCCCATTCAGTTTTGCTTTGTCAACAGTCACGGTGTAATTGAAGGGTCTGGCCATGGGGCGGTGTATGGAGCGAGGGTCTGTCAGCTGCCTTGTACAGATCATCCATGTTTGATAGCTGTCAGGCCGACCTATATCCTTCTGTTGGCTGAGGGGACAACTGACATTTTGCCAATGTACCTGAAGGGTGATGTCTTTTCTCGTGCGGTCTGACACTTGCCAATGTTACATCTCCGACAGGTGGGAAATTACCTGCGCATGTTCCGGGGCTCGCTGTACAAAAAGTATCCGTCACTTTGGAGACGTCTGGCTACTGTCGAAGAGAGGAAGAAGATTGTTGCTTCGTCACATGGTAAGGGTGAACCCTGAGGGTTGTTCCTCTACAGGACATTGGTTAAGCCACTTTTGGAAGACTGTGTTCAGTTTTGGTCTCCCTGTCACAGCAAAAATGTTGTGAGACTTGAAAGGGTTCGGAAAAGATTTACAAGGATGTTGCCAGGGTTGGAGCTGTAGGGAGAGGCTGAATAGGCTGGGGCTATTTTCCCTGGAGCGTCGGAGGCTGAGGGGTGACCTCACAGAGGTTTACAAAATCATGAGGGGCATGAATAGGTCTTTTCCCTAGGGTGGGGGAGTCCAAAACTAGAGGGGCATAGGTTTAAGGTGAGAGGGGAAAGATTTAAAAGGGACCTGAGGGGTAACTTTTTCACGCAGAGGGTGGTGTGTGTATGGAATGAGCTGCCAGAGGAAGTGGTGGAGGCTGGTACAATTACAACATTTAAAAGGCAAATGGATGGGTACGTGAATAGGAAGGGTTTAGAGGGATAATGAGCAAAATGCTGGGAAATGGGGCTAGATTAATTTAGGATATTTGGTTGGTGTGGACGAGTTGGACTGAAGGGTCTGTTTCTGCCTCTATGACTCTACAACTGTACTGTATTCCAGATGTGAGCTAATTGGCCAAACTACTAGGCTTCAATCAAAACGTACTTTATTCTTCACAGTTAAAACAGAAACGAAAAAAAAAAAGAATTAGCATGACTTTAATGCTATTGAAATATTTAACAAAATAATATATATTTTAACTGCGACTCAATTGTTCCAACATAGCAGCATCCCATAACTCTTTCCCAAGGCAAATTCAGCAAAAACAGATTTTCTTCACTTGCTATCACCTCCAGTCCTGCAGAAGGAACACCAATGGAATGAATCTAGCAGCAGAGAGAGAACTCAAGCTTTTTGCAGCAGCAGACAGCTGTATCCAGCAGCTTCAACTCCAAAAACCCTAACTTCAACAATGGAAAGCAAACCTAAAACCTTGGGTCTATGTGAGCCTGACTCCATCACTCATGTTTCTTTTGTCTACCTAAAAAAAAACCCAAAGCTATTTACCCAGCTTTCCATGGAGCAGACACGTCAGCTCCAGATTTAGAATACCCCTCTTCAAGAGAACAAGGACAGAACAAATCCCTCTTCAAGGTACATTTTGTCACAATAGTAATACAAACAAAAATTAATACTGTACATAATTTCTCCACCCTAGTTCCTAAACAGTGATAAGATATTATGAACCTTCATCAAAATATATTTCATAGAATCCCTACAGTGCGGAAGCAGGCCATTTGGTTCATCAAGTCCATACTAAAGAGCTTCCATTCAGACCCACCCCACCCCTGTAACCCAGCATTTCCCATGACTAATCCACCTAGCCTACACATCCCTGGACAGTATGGGCCATTTAGCATGGCCAATCTGCCCTAGCCTGCACATCTTTGGGCTGTGGGAGGAAACCAGAGCAAACCC
>NC_063379.1:2373656-2377772 GCF_021869965.1 Rhincodon typus | reverse complement strand
TCATACAATTCCAATTCTTCGTCTTTGAATTGGAATTGTATGAAGGTTGTGTGGTCTGCCTCCAGCTGATGACCAGGGTTTTTACACTGAATGCAGGTTTGAAATTTAATGTCTTTACTGGATAAGGTCAGTATAAAGTGGTGTGAGACGTAAAATGGCGATGGCTCTTTCTACTGAAATAACTGGAAGTCTGCGGAATTCCAGTCCAGGTTTTGATTCGATCCATTTGCTCATTTATTGTCATGTGTATCTTATTACAAAAAATACACTGAAAATTGTTGTCTGGTGTTGCCAATCTCCGGCGCCTCCTTCATATACAGAAAAATAAAGTAAAACATAGTTATTTGTGTGGTTTTCCATAATGAAGGATAACTGTGGAATTAAAATTGTATTTTTTACCAGGGATCAAATGAAATCTCAGTGTCACATTGAATGCAAGTGGGGTAGAGTTCAGTGAGATTCCTTCTTTTTGAGCTGACCATTTGGTTTTCAATGGTGTGTTTGGATATAGCCAGTTTGGTTAATGCTTGGTGCGCTCCAAAAGCTTGTGACCAGTTGGATTATAACCCTCGTGTTGTCTGATTTCTGGCCTTGAACACATAGCAGCCGTCTACTCGTTTTCTGATGTGGGGGCTATCAGATAAATGACCCACCCCGCCTCTTGACTTTGCAATTCAAACTCATGAAGAAGGGCATTAAAGGAATCACTTCGGCAGAAGCTAATGGAGGGAAAGCAATGAATTCTCGTACCCTGTGGAATAGCGGGTCACTGGCGAGAATTCATTTAACTTCAGAGAGTAACGCTGTACGTTGTGGCTTAGTTCCAAGGACAGTGAGCGAACCTTAAACATTTTACTCAGTATAAGAACTATTGACTGGAATCAGAGGATAGAATTCAACTTCTGCTATATGTCATTACGACCACAATCTTCAATTAATAGCGCCTCTCATTTTTAAAAATATTTTTTCAAATTATAATGTCTGCATTTGCTTGCAAATGTGAAACATTATGTTATATCCAATTGGTGAAAATGAGGCGATGCATTTTGCAATCAAATCTCCACGTCTTCTAACACATAAGCAGCATAGGAATTTCACCGTCAGTTTGATAATGAGACAGAAAGGAGGCTGGAAGGAACTTATTCGAGTGAAACAAAGGATTTGACAAGCGGAATGGAAACGGACTTGGATAGCGATGCTGGCTGATAATAAAACATGGGGTCATATTCCCACAGATATTTCAGCTATTCTCAACAAAAGGCATGTTTTATTGAAGGGGACAGACAGAGAGAATTACTGTCCGGAACTTAAGCCAACGAAAGAAGTTATGGATCATATGGGATTGATAGAAATGTTCACAATTCAGCAAACATGAGCTGTGATCCAGAAGATTTGTTTCGTTAGAATAACAAGAAACATGGAAATGAAGTCTAAGGGTATATCGGCAAAAATATTTAACGACAACCACATTAACAAAAATTTCTACACGTGTATATAAAAAAAATGTTAGTTTGTCCTGAAGACTGTAAGGGCTGGGGGAATGACAAATAAGGACGGGGGCAGTGTGCTAATTATTTAACAAAACAAATAATTGCGGATGCTGAAGATCTGAAACAAACTGACGAAGATTCATTGGACTCAAATGTTAGCTCTGCCTTCTCTCCACAGATGCTGCCAGACCTGCTGAGTTTCTCCAGCAATTTCTGTTTTCGTTGCAAATACTTTGCGTCTGTCCTCTCGGACAGACGCAATGACCATCGCATCAGTAACAGAAAGAGCACTGTCTCTCTACCTAACCCACCCTCTTCCCCCTGCAGGTGTCTCTTTCTCTCGCTAACCACCGCCCTCATCTGTGTGTAGCTCTATCTACCCCCTCACGTTCAGCTTTTCTTCTGTTTTGACCTGCTATTCATAAACTCCTTGTTTACCTGCCCTTTTCATAACTCTCTCTGCGCTCCATCTCCACATACCCGCTCACCTCTCCTTTCACACCCCTCCCCCCAACTTCAGCTTCAGCACAAGTGCCACTTTTCCCGAGCTGTTAACAGTTCAGAAGAAGAGACCCTGGACTCGAAACTTTAGTTCTGCTTTCTTCCCACAGATGCTGCCAGACCAGCTGAGTATGTCCAGCAATTTCTGCTTTTTGTTTCAGATCTCCACCATCCGCAGCTCATTGTTTTATTTTTGGGAAATGGATAGAGTTTAGCAGAGGGAAGAATATTAATAGTGAACAAGTGTGTGTGTTTTCCTGTGTGTCTATGTGATACACAAAGAGTCCAGTAGAAAGAGGCTGTTACTGGTGAGGGGACCGTGTGTGTGTGTGGCAGATAAAGGTAAAGTCTTTATAAAACCCAGTGGGGTTACTTTGACATCAGAGGCGACTGGCTGTAGTTTAACGCGAGGGTCACCGTCCCTCAGGGGAAGGGAGAGATTGAGAGGGTGGGACTTTCATGGTAACCTCAGCCGGGGCAGAAATTGACTCTCACTGTCAACGTCACTCTGTGTCAGCACCAACATTCACCCCACCCCCAACCCACCCAACAGAGTCTATCTCTTTATCTAACCCCTCACTCACTCTCTGTGTGTCTAACTTCCCTCACTCCGTGCATCTCTCTCTCTATCTACCCTCCCTCACTGTGTTTTCTCTCTCTATAACCCACAGTCTGACCCTCTTTCTCTCTCTAAAACCCACCCTCTGTCTCTCTCTGTCCCTCCAAGACCCACATTCTGATCCTCTCTCTCCCTATAACCCACACTCTGACCTCCTCTCTCTCTACAGTGCCCCTTCTCGCTGTATCTCTATAACACACATTCTGACTCTTCTTAGAACCCGCACTCTAACCTCTCTCACTCTGTAACCCCACACTCTGACTCTCTCAACCTTGCCCCCTCACTCTTTACGTTTCCCCTTTTTTTCTTTATCGCTCCCTTTCCCTCTCTGACTCTGGCAATCTCTCTGTCTTTCTCTCGCCTTTTGTCTCTGTCTCCTCTCTTTCCCTGCCCCTCTCTCTCTCACACACTGTCTATGGCAGCCTCTCTGTCTTCCTGTCTCTCTTTGTCTGTCTCTGACTCCATCTCTCTCTCTCTTGCAGCCTCTCATTGTGTTTTTCTCTCCCTTGTCTCTTCCTGCTTTTCACATTCTTCTTTTCTCCCTTCTCTCAATCACAAATTTTGCTGATAAATAGTCCACATTAATAAATCTAATTCAATGGGTCTGTTTTAAACAAAACCTTAGTTTTTCCACAGTTACTGTGACTGTTCTGCCCAATACTGCAGAGTTAGATGGCTTGATGCAAACTAACAGACACATTCCTTCAGCAAAACACAAACACTTTTAAAAACCGTTTCAGAGATAGTAGGAACTGCAGATGCTGGAGAATCTGAGAGAACAAGGTGTAGAGCTGGATGAACACAGCAGACCTTTCTGAAGAAGGGTCTAGGCCAGAAACGTCAGCCTTCCTGCTCCTCTGATGCTGCTTGGCCTGCTGTGTTCATCCAGCTCTACACCTTGTTATCTGAGTAGTCTGGCTGTCAGTTCTGAGACACACCAAAACCCGAAACAATAACCACCATACCGTATATAATAAAACACCTCAAGACTGACAGCCAGACTACTCAGACCACTAACAGTCAGAACAGCGCACAAACCAACAGGGACACTAAGACAGCAACTGACCAGAGTTAAAGACCCAATAGATACTGTAGACTTTTCCCTATTCACTTCCTCAGACACCTCCTTCAAAAATTTCAATGAGATCTTCAGGCATGACCTACCCATCACTGGCTCTCCCTGAGGAACTGAAAATTTTCGAGGTGTTCTTGATTATAAATTTCAGTAAATTCCCCCAACACAGGGGAACTGGCCTGTAATTCCCTGAATTTCCTGTTGAGCCCTCCTTAAATAGTGGAGTGACTGTTTTCCAATCCTGAGGGACGACTCGTTCATCCAGGAACCTCCGAAGTTAGTTAAGAAGAGGTCAATAGAGTTTTAAAACAACGGGGAATTGAAGTCCATGAGCAGCCAAAAGAGAAGCTGAGGCCTGGGGCAGATCATCCATGATCTTGTTCAATGATGGGATAGGCTTGAGGGGCCAAATGTCCTACTCCTGTTACTAT
>NC_063379.1:2364894-2371146 GCF_021869965.1 Rhincodon typus | reverse complement strand
CACACACACGCTCACACACACGCTCACACACACGCTCACACACACGCTCACACACTCGCACTCTCTACAGGAGCTGATACTGAGAAACACAGAGTTTGCAGAGCTAACACTGAGTCACGCCCAGCACCTTTATCGTATGTCCCCCTCACCCTAGCGTTGCATGTTGCGCGTAATTCAGTTGCGTCTCCTCCATGACTGAGGAAACCAAATAACCAATGACGTATGCCTTTGCATGTCTCTTTAGATCATGGCTACACGACTCTGGCCACTAACGTTACCCTGCTACGTGCAACAGAGGTGGAAGAGATCCTGGAAGGCAATGATGAAAAGTACAAGGCCGTCTCTATCAGCACTGAGCCTCCAACGTACCTTCGGTAAAAACACCTACCTTGCGGGTTTCGGTTGAGTCAGTTGACTTAAAACTGAGGTTAGGGGGCTTCTCCTCTCCACCGTCTTGGATGAAGGGCAGTGTCCTAAGAGGACCATGAATAGCCTCCATCCTCTGAGCCAGCAGCTCCAGGTTCAGGTCCCATTCCAGGACCTGCCAGACCCCTGGGATGGCGCATTGATATCACCGTCAAACAGATCGAGTAACAATTTGTGAGTCGTGCCAATGCGCGCCAGTGGGAGGCAGTGAGAGAGAGAGAGAGATTCCTGCTACAATGGAGAGAACGTCAGAGCTTCCACCCCTCGCTGTCCACTGCTCCAGCCTACAACAGGCTCAGAATTGCCACTGTGCAGAAGGAAGCCGTTCAGCCCATCTTGGTTCTATCACCTCATGCCAATTCCCCCTTATCCCTGAACACCATCACTATCCAAGTGATCATCCAGTCCCCCTGCTGAATGCCTCAATTGAACCTGCCCCCCTACCAACATTTCCAGGCAAATACTCACCTCAAAATGTTTGACATTGGTTGGAGATATTGGTGGTGGGGAGTGGGGGCTGGTTTGGTGTTGGTGGGGGCGTTTTGCTGGTTGGATGTCAGGGTGGATCAGCTCGCTACGATCAGCACAGAGTTCAAATCCATTTCCACCCCAGGGGGTGACTACAGGCCCTGCCCATTCTGGAGGTCACGGCACTGTGGGTCAGAAATGCCTTCAGGCCAAGATTCAAGATGAAGGGGAAACAGGGAGTGGATGGGATCTGTCGATTCGCTGGAGTTTTAACGGTTGAGAGCCAATCCCATTGCAGTGGAGATTGGAATGGGATTCGGGGTGGGCTGGCAAGATGGATACAAAAGTGGCTTGGTCATAGAGGTTAGAGGTGGAAGGGTCTTTTTAAGCATGGAGACTGATAACTAGTGGTGTTCCACAGTGATCAATCTCAGATCCTCTGTTGTTTGTAATATATATATATAAATGACCTGGAGGAAAATATGGGTGGTCTAATTAGTAAGTTTGCAGATGACACAAAGATTGGTGGAGTTGCTAATCATGCCGACGATTGTGAAAGGACGCAACAGGATATAGATAGATTGGCGACTTGGGCACAGAAATGGCAGATGAAGTTTAACCCAGACAAATGCGAGGTGATGCATTTTGGAGGATCAAGTTTAGGTGTGAATTATACTGTTAATGGCAGAACCCTTACATACAGACAGATGCAGGTCCACAGTTCCCTAAAAGACACAATACAGGTGGCCAAAGTGATTAAGAAGACATATGGCATGCTTGCCTTATTTGGCCAGGGCATGGAGTACAAGTTGAGAGTTGGCAAACCATGCTGCAGCGATATAAAACCCTTGTTAGGCCGTATTTGGAGTATTGTGTGCAGTTTTGGTCACCACACTACCAGAAGGACATGGAAGTTTTGTAGAGAGTGCAGAGAAGGTTCATCAGGTCTCGAGAGCATTGACTATGAGGAAAGGTTAAAAAGACTAGGATTTTTTTCACTCGAAAGACATCAGCTGAGAGGAGACCTGATAGAGGGTCTACAAAATTATGAGAGCCATAGATAGGGTGGATAGTAAGAGGCTTTTTCCCAGGGTTGAAGTTTCAATTACAAGGGGGCACGGGTTCAAGGTGAGAGGGGGAATGTTTAAAGGAGATGTATGAGGGACGTTTTTCATGCAGAGAGTGATAGGAACCTGGAACGCACTGCCAGAGGAGGTGGTGGTGGAAGCAGGCACATTGGCAATATTTAAGATGCAACTGGATGGTTACCTGAATAGGGAGGGAATAGAGGGATAAGGACTGAATAAGGGCAGAAGGTGTGCTTTTTAGTTGAGTCAGGGCATGATGAATGGCATAGGCTTGGAGGGCCAAAGGGCCTGTTCCTGTGCTGTACTTCTCTTTTGTTCTTTTGTATAAAACTATTCGAAGGTTTGTCAGGTTACATATTGGGATTCATCTCTCCTTCAGTCTTTCTCTCACCTTTTCTATATTTGTCTTTATCTATCTCTCTTTCCATCTCTTTATCTCTCTCTCTCTGTTTCTCTATCTGTCTCTCTCTCTCTCACCATCTCTCTCTCTCTTGCGTTCTCTCCTTCCATCTCTAGCTCTCTCTCTGTCCGTTTTTCTGGTGTTCCCTCCTTTTCCTTCTCACTCTACATTTATCTCACTATCAATCTCTCCCTCTATCTGTTGCCCTCTCTCTGTCTTCCTCTCTCTCACTCTCTCTCTCTATCACATTCTACCCTGCCTCTCTCCATCTTTTTATCTTTCTCGTTCTCTCTGGTGTCTTTGCTTTTCTCTCTCTCTGTAACTATCTTCATCTCTCTCCTTCGTTCCGACTGTATGTCTATCTCAGTCTCTCCCTCCATCTCTCTCTTGCTGTCCATCTCTGTTTCCTTATTTCTCTGTTTCTGGCTGTCTGTTTGTCTCTCTCTGTCCCATCATCTCTCTTCCTCTCCCACCGTCTCTTTCTCCATCTCTATCTCCATCTCTGCCCCTCTCTGTCTGCATCGTGCTATTCCTTTCTCACTCTGTCGATCTCTCTCTTTCTCTCCCTCTCCAGCTCTCTCTCTCTCTCTCTCACTCTCTCCCTCCAGCAGTGTATCTCAATGTTTTTTCTCCCCATTTCTCTCTCTCTTTCTCTGTCTCTGTGTTTCAGTGTAGAAGAGGCCTAATCAAAGTCCTTTACAGTTCCAATATAACCTCATGCTCCTATAATCTGTGCCACTACTGATAGAGAAGTCCCCTTTCTGACTTCCTGATTGACCTGTCCCTTCAGGAATCTGTGGACAAACAACCCAGGATCACTTTATTCCTCTGAGATCTCTAATATCCTGCCATTCATTGAGTACTTCCTTGCCTTGTTCCTTCTCCCATCATCTCACCATCTGCCCATCTGACCAATCCGTCTATATCTTAATTCCTCCTCACTACTCGGAAGATCTTTGTATCATCCACAAACTTACTCATCAACCCCCGTTACATTCTCATCTACATCATTGATAATAATAAGGGGCCCAGCCCTGATCCCTGTGGGACACCACAAGGTCTCCAGTCACAAATCAGTTTTCCATCACCACCCTCTGTTCCCTGTCACAAAGTCAAACTTGGATCCATCTTGCCAAGTTACCCTGGGACGCATGAACGATTTACCTCCTTTATCAGTTTCCCACGTGGGGCCTTGTCAAAGGCCTTGCTAAAATCCATACAGATGACATTAACTGCCCTACCCTCATCCAAACTCTCAGAATCCTTCTAGTGCAGAAGCAGGCCATTCAGTCCATTATGCGCACACTGCCCCTCCAAACAGCATCCCACCCAGGCCAACTGCATCCCTGTAACTCTGCACTTCCCACAGCCAGTTCTCCCAGCCTCCACATCCCTGGACATTTCAGATCAATTTAGCACGGCCAATCCACCCTAACCATCATATCCCTGGGCACTATGGGACAATTTAGCACGGCCAATCCACCCTAACCTGTACACAGAGCATAGAACATAGAACATTACAGCGCAGTACAGGCCCTTCGGCCCTTGATGTTGCGCCGACCTGTGAAACCAATCTGAAGCCCATCTAACCGAAACTATTCCATTATCATCCATATGTTTATCCAATGACCATTTAAATGCCCTTAAAGTTGGCGAGTCTGCTACTTTTGCAGGCAGGGCATTCCACGCCCTTACTACTCTCTGAGTAAAGAACCTACCTCTGACATCTATCCTATATCTATCACCCCTCAATTTAAAGCTATGTCCCCTCATGCTAGCCATCACCATCCGAGGAAAAAGGCTCCCACTGTCCACCCTATCTAATCCTCCGATCATCTTGTATGTCTCTATCAAATCACCTCTTAACCTTCTTCTCTCTAACGAAAACAGCCTCAAGACCCTCAGCCTTCCCTCCATACCAGGCAACATCCTGGTAAATCTCCTCTGTCCCCTTTCCAATGCTTCCACATCCTTCCTATAATGCGGTGACCAGAACTGTACACAATACTCCAAGTGCGGCCGCACCAGAGTTTTGTACAGCTGCAACATGACCTCATGGCTCCGAAACTCAATCCCTCTACCAATAAAACCTAACATACTGTACGCCTTCTTAACAACGCTATCAACCTGGGTGGCAACTTTCAGTGATCTATGCACATGGACACCGAGATCTCTCTGCTCATCCACACTACCAAGAATCTTACCATTAGCCCATACGCTGTATTCCTGTTACTCCTTCCAAAGTGAATCACCTCACGCTTTTCCGCATTAAACTCCATTTGCCACCTCTCAGCCCAGCTCTGCAGCTTATCTATGTCCCTCTGTAACCTGTAACATCCTTCCACACTATCCACAACTCCACCGACTTTGGTGTCATCGGCAAATTTACTAACCCATCCTTCTACGCCCTCATCCAGGTCATTTATAAAAATGACAAACAGCAGTGGCCCCAAAACAGATCCTTGAGGTACACCACTAGTAACTGAACTCCAGGATAAACATTTCCCATCAACCACCACCCTCTGTCTTCTTACAGCTAGCCAATTTCTGATCCAAACCGCTAAATCACCCTCAATCCCATGCCTCCGTATTTTCTGCAATAGCCTACCATGGGGAACCTTATCAAACGCTTTACTGAAATCCAAATACACCACATCAACCGCTTTACCCTCATCCACCTGTTTGGTCACCTTCTCGAAGAACTCAATAAGGTTTGTGAGGCACGACCTACCCTTCACAAAACTGTGTTGACTATCCCTAATCAAATTATTCCTTTCTAGATGATTATAAATCCTATCTCTTATAATCCTTTCCAACACCTTACCCACAACCGAAGTAAGGCTCACTGGTCTATAATTACCAGGGTTGTCTCTACTCCCCTTCTTGAACAAGGGGACAACATTTGCTAGTCTCCAGTCTTCTGGCACTATTCCTGAAGACAATGACGACATAAAGATCAAAGCCAAAGGCTCTGCAATCTCCTCTCTAGCTTCCCAGAGAATCCTAGGATAAATCCCATCCGGCCCAGGGGACTTATCTATTTTCACACGTTCCAGAATTGCTAACACCTCCTCCTTATGAACCTCAATCCCGTCTCGTCTAATAGACTGTATCTCAGTATTCACCTCGACTACATTGTCTTTTTCATGCCTCATCTCTAGATAAGCCTCCTTCTTCCTCTTGACAAGAGATGCAACTTCTTTAGTAAACCACGGTTCCCTCGCTCGACCACTTCCTCCCTGCCTGACAGGTACATACTTCTCAAGGACACGCAGTAGCTGTTCCTTGAACAAGGTCCACATTTCAATTGTGCCCAGCCCCTGCAGTTTCCTTCTTCATCCTATGCATCCTAAATCTTGCCTAATCGCCTCATAATTGCCTTTCCCCCAGCTATAACTCTTGCCCTGCGGTATATACCTATCCCTTTCCATCGCTAAAGTAAACATAAGCGAATTGTGGTCACTATCACCAAAGTGCTCACCTACCTCCAATTCTAACATCTGGCCTGGTTCATTACCCAGTACCAAATCCAATGTGGCCTCGCCTCTTGTTGGTCTATCCACATACTGTGTCAGGAAACCCTCCTGCTCACATTGGACAAAAACTGACCCATCTAAAGTACTTGAACTATAGCGTTTCCAGTCAATATTTGGAAAGTTAAAGTCCCCCATAACAACTACCCTGTTACTTTCGCTCTGGGCACTATGGGACAATTTAGCACAGCCAATCCACCCTAACCTGCACATCCCGGGACACTACCGCATGGCCAATCCACCCTAACCTGCACATCCCTGGGCACTATGGGACAATTTAGCATGGCTAATCCACCCTAACCTGCACATCCCTGGGCACTATGGGACAATTTAGCAC
>NC_063379.1:2364316-2364794 GCF_021869965.1 Rhincodon typus | reverse complement strand
CCACTGATGTTTTTATCAGTTTCTGTCTGTCTCTGTATCTGTTTCTCTCTATCTCTCTCTCTGTCTGGATTTCTCTTTTTCTCTTTCACTCTTATTCTCTCTTTCCGTCAGTCTCCCTCTGCCTGTCTCTCACTCTCAATCCTTTCTCCACTGTTCATTGCAGGGAACCGAAGTCGAAGCGAAGTAATCAATGGGTGCCCACCCTACCGAACAGCTCGCACCACCTGGACGCAGTGCCCTGTTCAACCTCCATCAACAGAAACCGCATGGGCCGGGACAAGAAGAGGGTTTTCCCCCTGTGGTGAGTTCGGCAGGTGGATGGCCAGTCAGCAAGAAACAGCAGGTAGTAAGGAGGTGACACTGACATAGGGTCAGTGCTGAGGGAGCGCCGCACTGTCGGAGGGTCAGCGCTGAGGGAGTGGGCACTGTCGGAGGGTCAGTGCTGAGGGAGCGCCGCACTGTCGGAGGGTCAGTACTG
>NC_063379.1:2360878-2363816 GCF_021869965.1 Rhincodon typus | reverse complement strand
CTCTATGATCATCCCATGATCCCCCACACCATCATCATAGACCATAGAATCCCTACAGTGTGGAAACAGGCCCTTCAGCCCAACAAGTCCACACCGACCCTCAGAGCATTCCACCCAGACCCATCCACCTATAAACCCACCAAATCTGCACATCCCTGGATGCTACGGGACAATTTAGCATGGCCAATCCACCCTAACCTGCACATCTTTGGATTGCGGGAGGAAACCGGAGCCCCCAGAGGAAACCCACACAGACACGGGGAGAGTGTGCAACACAGACAGTCGCCCCAGAGTGGAATTGAACCCAGGTCCCTGGCGCTGTGAGGCAGCAGTGCTAACCACTGTGCCCGTGTTAATCCATGCTAATTGGCCAATCCATCGACAACCTTTTGCTCTAACACCTTCTATGCTAACTCACCTAGTATCCACCATATGCAGACCTCAGGAGCCATGTTGAATTGAAATAAAGTTTAATATCAATCTGTATTACAGCCTTCACTGTACCAAAAAGCACTTTCACTCACAAGTGCCAACTTAAAATATTTAAATACCGTCACGCACTTAACTCTCGTGAGATGAACAGATCATGAATTATATCAAATATTGGAATCCTTTAATAACCTCTTTGAGTTGACAATTAAACTGAAATGGGGAGCTTTGCTGATAAAATTATAGGTTGTCAAAAACAGCCAGGCATTAACAATGAGCTGAAAACAAAAAATGCTGGAAATATCAGCGGGTCAGGCAGCATTCATGGAGACAGAGCAAGCTAATGTTTCGAATCTAGATGACTCTTCATCAG
Organism: Rhincodon typus; assembly: GCF_021869965.1. Taxonomy (NCBI): domain Eukaryota; kingdom Metazoa; phylum Chordata; class Chondrichthyes; order Orectolobiformes; family Rhincodontidae; genus Rhincodon; species Rhincodon typus. The sequence continues at coordinate 2,363,014 of NC_063379.1, read as the reverse complement.
AGCTCTGCGATTTCCAGCATTTCATGTTTTCAGTACAGATTCCAGCATCTACAGTTATTTACTCCTATATTAATAATTGTATAATGATAGCCCTTAAGCATTATGTTTGAACTTCCCTTATGTGGGTCCTGATCCTTTGTCCTACTGCGAAATTTGGTTGTAATTGGGGGAAAGACACTTCTGAATCTGGGTCCTAGACATCACTTTGGAAGGACAGGGAATCTCCACGCCTCCTTGAAAATCCAAGCCACATCAAAGCAATTCTGAGGAACAATGCGTGTTGCACCTTAATACACCACTATCCCAATAAAACCTCATCATCCGATTTGTTGTGAGCACCATAATGGGTATCCAGAATGTATTAATAATTTTGCTATAGCAACACTGGTCATCTATAAACATTAGTTCCTGCAACATGTTTTTTTGGGTCAATGCTTACCATAAAGAGACTACGGTAAAAACCTTCAGATTGACTACGAGAATTTGAAGACCCAGAAATATCATTTAGAGAACATAAGTTGGGCCATTTCCAAATACTCCTGTAGTTGCTTTCATGTACTATTCTGCATCACGATATGAACGTGTTAATGCAGTGAATTAGTCTACCACCCTCAATTCGGAAGAAAAGCAGGCAATTTATCTAGGAATGGATTGGAAACTACTGATGTTAGTTTTACATAGAGGTCAATTATTTACAAATATCATTGGAAGTGACAGAATTGTGTTTGACTGATGGCAACATGCCAAAGTGAAGGGAAACTTAAAAAGAATGAGCCCTCCAGATGCCTCACATATTCCACGTAAAAGCAATTACTCTTTTACAGAGAAGTTTCAGTTAATAAACAAATAAGGTAAACAATTGCACATAGCACAATCCAACAAAAAGAATGATGAAATTATATGGCAGCAGCTGGAAAGCTGTGAACAAGAAGGAAACGACACAAAAGCGTTCCACAGGAAGACGTGTGATTCACTCCACAGTTGAGCAGCTGAGGTGGAAAACAACCATGATCCATCACCAACAACACTCACAATGGTGAACGGGATGGTAGATTATCCAATCAGAGTGGGCTGGGCTGGAAGGCGGGGCTTCATTGTTGGACAGCCGCACTGCTTAATGGGAAAACGGGACTGGGATGGTAGGCGGGCTGGTTCTGATGGACAGCTGCGCTGATCAATGGCAAAACGGGACTGGGTCTGTAGGCGGGGCTAGTCCGATGGACAGCTGCGCTGCTCAATGGGAAAACGGGACTGGGATGGTAGGCGGGGTTGTTCTGATGGACAACTGCGCTGATCAATAGGTCCAAAGGGACTGGGATTGGAGGCGGGGCTGCCACGATAGACGGTCACATCGCTCAATCGGAAAACGGAATCCACACAAGGGACGGAATATCGGCCAATAGTGAATGGCCAAACGGGAACGAACTGACCAATGAAAGGATGGGGAGGGGAAAGACCACAATCCAATCACTGCAGGGGACCAGTAGAAAGGACAGGCATACAAACCAATTGTTGAGAGCGGCGGGTGGTCCGGCGCCAATCAACGGCGCAGAACGGAATGATGGACAGGAAGACGGGCCAATGACAGTGCGGACCTGCGTCGGTGGTGGGAAAAGGGAGGCACCATCAAATAAACGGAGCTGGGCGATTCAAATGGTAGAAACTACTACCAATAGCAAAGGACGATATTGGAAGGACGAAGCTATTGACCAGTGGAATGGAACATAACTGGATGGTGCCACGGGTCTTGCTGGACAGACAGCGACAACTGCCAATGAAAGGAAAGAGAGGGTGGGTAGAACGACCGATTGTCTAATCACTGGGGGGGTCTTCGCTGTTGATGGATGTAAACATGAGCCAATGGAAACGGGGAAAACGAAAGATGGTCCACCCACATCGTCCAATGGAAACGGGATGACCAAATAAAGTGAAGGACACGGTCCAATTGAATGGAGGGATCGGTTTGATGGGCGGCCGGGTCCGCCAATGGGATGCGGTAATGAGAAATTAGGACAATTAGTGCCCGAGTTTCAGGATCACCTCAACTCACAAACAGTGCCCACTCCCTCAGCACTGACCCTCCGACAGTGCCCACTCCCTCAGCACTGACCCTCCGACAGTGCCCTCTCCCTCAGC
>NC_063379.1:2308269-2325878 GCF_021869965.1 Rhincodon typus | reverse complement strand
GGAGCGGGCACTGTCAGAGGGTCAGTGCTGAGGGAGTGGGCACTGTCGGAGGGTCAGTGCTGAGGGAGCGCCGCACTGTCGGAGGGTCAGTGCTGAGGGAGTGAGCACTGTCGGAGGGTCAGTGCTGAGGGAGCGGGCACTGTCGGAGGGTCAGTGCTGAGGGAGCGCTGCACTGTCGGAGGGTCAGTGCTGAGGGAGTGGTCACTGTCGGAGGGTCAGTGCTGAGGGACCACTGCACCATCTCTATTGAGACTGACTTCCAGAAAATAAACCATGTTGCCCAATGCATTATTCTTGACGGAAAAACGATAAAGAATAGTGTGTCCTGGAGTCTATTTGGTCTGATGTTCTGAAAGTGTCAACACAAGTCGATAAAGTGTTGAAGAAGGCTCACGTTGTGCTTACCTTCATCAGTCAGAACATTTAGTATAAACGTTGGCAAGTCATGTTATAGGTTATAAAACTTTAGTTCAGCCACATTTGGAGTATTGTGTGTAGCTCTGGTCACCACACCACAGGAAGGATGTGGAGACTTTGGAGAGGGTGAAAAAGACATTTACCAGGATGTTGCCTGGATTGGGGTGTATTAGATATTGGGAGATGCGTATTGTGAGATGTTGGCCAAACTTGGATTGTTTTCACTCGAGTGTCAGAGGCTGAGGGATGACCTGATAGACAGATATAAAATTATGAGAGGCACTGGTTAGGCAGGATAGTCAAGGACTGTTTCCCAGTGTGGAAATGCCAAATGCTAAGGGCTATAGGTTTAAGGTGAAATGGGGAAAGTTTAAAGGAGATGTAGGAGGTAATTGTTTAACATAGGGGATGATAGGTGTCTGGTATGTGCTGCCAGAGGAGGTGGTGGAAGCAGATATGATAGCAACATTGAAGAAGCGCTTAGACAGACATGTGAACAGTCAGGGTGTAGAGGAATACGGACCATGTGCAGGCAAGTATGGTGGCTCAGTGGTTAGCACTGCTGCATCACAGCTCCAGGGACCCAGGTTCGATTCCACCCTTGGGTGACTGTCTATGTGGAGTTTGCACATTCTCCCCATGTCTGCGTGGGTTTCCTCTGGGTGCTTCGGTTTCCTCCCACAGTTCAAAGATGTGCAGGTTAGGTGGATTGGCCGTGCTAAATTGTCCCATAATGTTCAGAGATTAGGTGGGTTATAAGGGGATGAGGTGGGATTCTCTGAGTGTCGGTGTGAACTTGATGGGCCGAAGGGCTTGTTTCCACACTGTAGGGATTCTGTGATCTATGATGAAGTAGGATTGATTTAGAATGGCATCATGGTCAGCACAGCCATGGTGGGCTATTCCTGTGCTATACTGTTCTATATAGTCAACTCACTGATCATGCACAGATTTCTCTGAAGTCTTGCAGACATGGCTTGCTTGAGAAATACAATCTTGAGGTGTTCTTTCAATTTTTCTTTCAAAAGAACAGGTCGGTTTTCTACTGATTTGCTTAAAGGTTTTCAGAAATTTGAGAGATTAACTGGGCAGTTTATTCCTAGCAAGCTTTCTTCCAACTCTGCTTATTCTTAGCAGGCTTTCCTCTAACAGATCCAGACAAGACAGGAGCCTCTCCAAGGGAGTCACTGTTCAATATAGCCTTAGCAGTATCTGGAGCAAACCAGAAACCTTGTTACAAAATCTCTAATGTCCACCGCAAACTTTCGGTGATCTCTTTTAAAATAAATCATTTATAAATGAAGATTTGCAGTGTTTAAAACTTGAATTAAATTCCTCTTTCCACAGCTCTTTAAAGTGTAAGTCCTGCTTATAAAATTGAATAGAAATCGTCTTTGGAAAGGGCTCCATCTTTGGAAAAATGAAATGCTAATTTGAGCTTTGTTTCAATGTAAAGTTTGGAGAAAACAAAAATATTGTAAAAATTAAGATGCATTCACACTAATTTTTGTTCGCTCTTTTACTGTAACCTGCCGCATTATCTCTGATACCCCCTTAGACAAATCAAACAAAGTCACATTCATGACCAACCATTGGTCATCAGCTTGTTTGTCCCTGCAATATGAACAATGCTTAAAAGATAAAGCTAAAATAGTAAACTTCATTGGAACAATTTGGCAGTTTAGTTTATTTAGTATCTACCCATGTCTCTATGTAGCTGAGATGGACATATATTTCAAAATGTTTAAGGGTGAATTGCAATCCCAGGGTTTCTGTTTTGTATTAATTCCTTCTTCTAGAAAGTATCCTATAGGCTTCTCTATGCCTGATCCATCTTCTTGTAACAGAACTACACCTACGGTTTATATCAGTTGTTACCTTGAAGGTTGAGTGAAGCCAACACTGCTTTGTTGATCAAAATAGCTTTCAACTTCTCAAAAGATGTCTTGCACTCCCCTGATCAAGGTATCTTTGGAGCAAATCCATTCATCTCCAAACTCTCATTATATTCATGTTGTCTGTGGGGGCAGGGAACTCCACTCATCCTTGTGCCTTTATTGTTCTTGACATCATTTGTCCTTGTCCTTACATATGTCAGGACATGTTATTCACCTCTTTACAAATTCACTTTAGGTAAGGTTTATCACCAAATCAGCCAATTGTTCCAGATGGTTCTTCCCAGTACATCATTGAGCTAAACTGCACAATTGGGAACACCGGCTACCACTTGGTTCATCAGTCTCTGGAAATTTGCTGAAGCACTTTTTAGCTTGAATGGCGTCGTTTGGCATTGGAAAGGATCGTCTGGTGTGACAAAGACTGATGCCTCTCTAGCTCCACTTGTTAAAGGAACTTGATAACGTTCTTATAATAAATCCATTCTGGTAAAAAAAAATCTGGCACTTCCAATACAATCTTCCAATTAAGGAATTGGGGAGAATTGTGCCTTTATGACTGCATTGACCTTCTTGCTGTGACTAGGTTCAACCCAGCAGGATTGGATGTCTGTTGATACCTGGGCCTGTGTGTCTGCACATCAGTGATAAGGATGCTGTTTTACAGGAGAGGACTCTGCTCCGTGCATGACTCATGTTGAACCACCCTGGTTTGTCCCCGACAGCGTCCTTTAGATTCAGTGAGTAACCTCATTAGGTCCTCTCATTCTTCTGCTTCTAAGTATGTGAAAACATGGCTGTCAGTGTTTGCTAATAGGATAGCAGGTGGTTTTGTTTTGGAATTGTCTCCTCCTGCCTCATCCCTTTCATCCTCTCCTGTCACAGAACCTCAGAATTGTTAGGGTCCTGAAAAAGGCCCTTCAGTCCATCGTGCCTGCACCAGCTCTTCAAATGAGCACCATCGCCTAGTGTTAACCTTCTGCTTTCTCCCCGTACCCTTCCGCGTTAATATTATCCAAATAACCGTACGATGTCCTCATGAACCTGCCTCCGCCACATTTCCAGGCAGTGCATTCCACACCCTAACTACTCACTGAGGAATTAAGTTTTCCTTATTTCATTTGCAGGTCACAGCCCTCTTGATCTTATTCCTTTTGTGCATAGGATTACCGTCTTAGACTGATGGAGCATAAGATATAGGAGCAAAATTAGGCCAAGTCTGCCCCGCCATTCCATCATGGCTGATAGGTTTCTGAGCTCCATTTTCCTGCCTTCTGACTGTAGCCCGTGATCCTCTTACTCATCAAGAACCTATCTATCCCTGTCTTAAAATATGTAGCGATTGGAATGAGATCAGCCAGCTGGACCTCATAAATATGAGTTCCCTGATTGGGGCTGTTAATATGGTCCATTCAGGGACCCCTGGCTAACATATTAAAAAGAGAGTGTCAGAGATGCTGACACTCTTGTACCTGACTCAGAATGAGGCAGTACTAAAGTCAAGGCATGTTCACATGTAAATGAAAGGTGACTTGGTGACGGATACCACCCTCTAGGGAGTTATGACTTGGCCCCCATAGCCTTTCTGTGACAATGAGTTCCACAGATTCACCACCCTCTGGTTGAACAAATACCCCCTCATCTCCATTCTAAAGGGTCGTCCCTTCACTCTGGGTCCTACTAGTCGAAACATCTTCTCCACCTCCACTCTATCCAGGCCTCTGAGTATGCTGTAAGGTTCAATGAGATTCCACCAAACCCCACCCCCCCAACCTCATCCTTCTCAACTCCATCGAGTACAGACCCAGAGTCCTCACCTGCGCCTCATATGACATGCCCTTCATCCCCAGGATCATTCTTGTAAACCTCCTTTGTACTCCCTCCAAGGCTTTAGATAAAGGGCCTCAAAAAACTCACAATATTCCAAATACAGAGACTTATACGGCTTCAGCAGTACACCTCTGCTCTTATATTCTAGCCTGCTTGGAATGAATTGGCAACGTTGTATTTGCCTTCGTAACTGCCAACTGAGCCTGCATGATAACCTTAAGAGAATCCTCAGCTGGGATTTCTAAGTCCCTTTGTGTTTCAGATTTCTGAAGCCTTTCCCTGTTTAGAAAATATTCTATACCTCTCTTCTTCCAAAGAACATGATCTCTCACTTTCGCACATTTACTCCATCTTTGAACACTCCCATAGCCTGTCCAACTTCTTTTGCAGCCTCCCTGCCTTCTCAACACTATCTGTTCCTCCACTTCCTTACTACCTGAAGACCTGTATTTGCTTATCCACCTCCTGACATTGATAGTACTTCAGTATGTTGATGTGACGTGGCCAATTATCTTTCTTACAAAAAGGGGTGTCAGTCAGATAATTTAATTTAACAATCCTTAGGCCCATCTGTATGGGCCACTGAACAGTGCTATCAACAGTCGATCTTGTAAAGGCGATCATATTAAGATCTCATCCCCAAAAGAAAACGTTTACATTTGGACACCAGCTCGTAATAATCATTCATTTCTCCTGTCTGTTTTGCTGTTACAACTTTCTGGTTTCCAGTGTGAGTTCTTACTCATGGAGAAGTGATTGTTAATTTTGTCTGAGAGAATTATTTCTGTAAAGGTCTCATACATAGTCTTTTGCCATTAAAGCCTGCAACCAAAGGTCAAAGTTATTTTGCTTGACTTCTGTGTATCCGCCCAGGCTGCTTCCAGATATTCCAAAGTTTCCGCTAGTAAGCCTCCAGAACCAATTTGTGTGCCTTGAGCTTAGCGTTCTTTTCACCTAACAATCTATGGAAGCTTCCTTGGAAACTTGGAGCCCTGAGCTCTTCATATCATCCAGCTTTTCTCTGAAGTTCTGGCATGTCTGGTCAAACTGCTAATCACACACAGTTGTCACTGAAGGCTTGCGGACGCAGCTTCTCAAGAAAGACAATCTCGAGATGTTCCTTCACTCAGTCTTTCGAAAGAACAAATAGTTTTCATTCTGTACCGATGGAGAGGGTTTTCTGTTCCAAAATGTGAGCTTTTTCTTAGCAGGCTTCCCTCCAACTGAACCGGATAAAACAAGAACTTTTAAAACAAAGTCTGTAGCATAGCAGCAGTAGTCATCAGTGATTTCTCGGAAGCCTTGAGCGGTAAGCTGCAATGAACTTTCAACAACCTATTAATGAAATCACACAAGTATGTCTACAAAATTTGAAATATTTATTTTCTCTACAGTCCTTCAAAACCTAAAATCAATACCACCAGCAATATTAAATATATAAATTAAATATAAATATAAATATAAAGAAAATCTGAAGAAGGGTCCCAACCCAAAACATCAGCTTTCCTGCTCCTCTGATGCTGCCTGGCCTACTGTGTTCCTCCAGCTCCATACTGTGTTATCTGACTCCAGCATGGGAACCCTGCAGCCCGATGGTATCAATGTGTACTTCACAAGCTTCAAAATCTCCCCTCTCCCGACCGCATCCCAAAACCGGCCCAACTTGTCCCCACCTCCCTAACCTGTCTGTGCTCCCACCTATCCCCTCCTCCCACCTCAAGCCCCACCCCCATCTCCTACCTACCAGCCTCATCCCGCCCCCTTGACCTGTCCGTCCTCCCTGGACTGACCTACTCCCTCCTTAACTCCCCACTTACACTCACCTTTACTGGCTCCAACACCGCCTCTTTGACCTGTCTGTCTCCTCTCCACCTATCTTCTCCTCTATCCATCTTCTATCTGCCTCCCCTCTTTCCCTATTTATTTCAGAACCCCCTTCCCCTCCCCCATTTCTGAAGAAGGATCCAGACCTGAAACATCAGCCTTCCTGCTCCTCTGATGCTGCTTGGCCTGCTGTGTTCATCCAGCTCTATACCTTGTTATACCATAATTCAGTGCTGTCATTGACTCCTGCGTCGTCAAGATAACTTCAAAGATACTCTGTTATTCTTTTATCCATTCAAATTTCTTGTCTTTCTTTAGCAAACTTGTCAAAGGAGTTGCTATAGTGTTGAAACGCTGGATGAATTTTGGATGAAATCCACTCATGCTCCCGTAGCTGGTCATTTTAACACAGCATCTTTCTCGCGTGCCCACTTGTCTCTCCTCGGCATGCTCCAGCGAATTAAACTTGAGGAGCAACATCTCATTTTCAAACTTGGCAGTTTACAACCTTCAGGGTTCAATAATGAGCTCAACATCTTCAAACTGCGAACCTATTCCTTCCTTTTCATTTTACCTATGCTTTTTACATTCTCTGTCACCCTCTCTCCCCTTCTCCCACCCCAGTGGGACTGTCTGTTCTTTCCAGTCTGGCAGTTAGACATTCTGTTGTTCTGCCGTTCTCACATTCCTATCACTTAACCTGAACTATCAACATCCTTTCTCTCCCATCAACCACCTCTCCCCCAATTATTGCATAAATGCTGCCCCTCCAGACTTCACTTCAGCTCTGATGAAGAGTCATTTAGATTCGAAACGTTAGCTTGCTCTCTCTCCATTGATGCCGTCTGACCTGCTGTGATCTCCAGCATTTGTTGTTTTCAAATCAGCTTCCAGCACCTGCAGTAATTTTCTCCCACCTATGCTGCAAAATTTATTGTTTTAATCTAAGGAACAGGATAGGCCATTCAGCTCATCGAGCCTATCCCCACCATTCAATACAATCACAGCTTTGATTGAACACTTCAACGCCGTTTACCTACCCCATTTTCATAACCGTATAGCCCACTAGCAATTGGAAATCTACCAATCTCTCCCTTAAACGCACTCAAGCACCGAGCCTCCACAGCTCTCTGTGGGAGAGAACTCCAAAGGTTCTCCAGCCTCTGAGTGAAAAAAGGAAATTGCTGCTCATCTTGAACTTAAGGGGCACCTCTTCTATTTTTAAATTGTGCCTACGGGTCGAGACTCCCCAACCTGCAGCATCTCAGTTTCTTTTACCTCCCTCACTCGTTGGAGGCCAATACTTTTGAGCCTGCAGGTCGTTGCCCAAGATAGAATTCATTCCTTCTGCAGAGGCTTGTTTCATCACTCATACTTCATCATTTTTCGTTTACTAAGTCACTCCTCAGTCTAAAGCTATGTAATAGGACTGGCTTGTGTCGTTTGTGTACAGCTCCAATTAACATTTCTTTTCCTTCATTAACCACGCTGAAAGGTGACTTGTATCATCAACATCAGCAGCTGTCCTTCTCCACTGTCTCGCAATATCTTTAATCGGTTTGCTTCCTTGATTAGAAGGATAAGGAAGTATCTCTCTCTTTGAAATAAAATATTCTGAACCTCCAGTGCCCTGATGGATGAAGGAATTGAATGCCGTATCTCCAAATTTGCAGATGGCACTAAGCTGGGTGTCAATGTGTGCTGTGGGGAGGATGTTAAGAGGCTGCAGTGTGACTTAGACGATTGGCTGAGTGGGCAAATACTTGGAAAATGCAATATAATGTGGATAAATGTGAGGCCATCCGCTTTGGTCACAAACAAAAAGGAGAACAGTTCTGAAGAAGGGTCACCGGATCCGAAACGTTAACTCTGTTTTCTCCTTCTCCTTCTCCTTCTGTTTTCTGCCAGAGCTGCTGAGCTTTTCCAGCAACTTTGTTTTTGAAGCTAATAACATGCTCTCTTTCATAGCGAGAGGGTTTGAGTATCGGAGTAAGGATGTCTTGCTGCAGCTTTACAGGGCCTTGGTGAGGCCACACCTTGAGTATTACGTGTAGTTTTGGTCTCCTCGTCTGAGCAAGGACGTTCTTGCTGTTGAGGGAGTCCGGAGAAGATCCACCAGACTGATTCCTGGGATGGCAGGACTGACATATGAGGAAAGACTGGATCGACCGGGCTTGTACTCGCTGGAATTTAGAAGAATGAGGGGGGATCTTATATAAAATCCTGGTGTGACTGGACAGGCTAGATATAGGAAGAATGTTCCCAAAGTTGGGGAAGTCCAAAACTAGGGGTCACAGTCTAAGAATAAGGGGTGAGTCACTCAGGACTGAGATGAGGAAGAATTTCTTCACTCAGAGAGTTGTGAACTTGTGGAATTGTCTCCCACAGAAAGCTGTTGGGGCCAGTTCATTAGATACATTCAAGAGGGAGGTGGACATGGCCCTTGCGGCTAAAGGAATCGAGGGGTATGGGGAGAGGACGAGAATGGGATACTGAGATTGCATGACCAGCCATGATCATATTGAATGGTGTCGCAGGCTCGAAGGGCTGAATGGCCTACTCCTGCTCCAATTTTCTATGATTCTCTTTGGTAATAATGAAGGAAGAAGTTTTTTGACAGCCCTGAGTCCTCTAGTAAGTTCTGCGTCTACACACTCCATGTGTACCTATAATACCCAAGCCTGTGCCTGATATCATAGATATCTACCAAGACTGTACCTCTGATCTTTCATAATTGACACACGTCTGAGTAAATTTTAAGGATTACTGGAATACTGTTTCAGAATTCTTCTATAATCACAATATCTCACACATCTTCAGTTTTGTTCTTTACTCTAACTTCACTGATCCTGTAGCTTTTCCTTATCATTTGCAAGTATCTGATAAGGTCTCTTGCTTAAAGTCCTAAATCTTAAATGATAATCTTCAAGACCAAGCATTAAGTATATTCCTTCATGATAAACAGCTGCAACACATTTACAGCTCTCCCTATCAGAACTCTCTGTAACATCAAGATCCAGGCGTCTCTTGGTCATTGAAACTTCACAGCTACCTTTTTTTTAATGCAACCATCATAATCAAAGACCCCTCCCACCCCAGTTATGATTTCTTCTACCCTCTTCCATGGAGTAGAAAATATAGAAGTTTGTATGCACATACGAACATATTCAAGAACAGCTTCTTCCCCACTGCTATGAGACTTCTGAACGGATCGCTCAAATTTTGAATTTAATGTTGATCTCGCGCTCTGTGCATCCTCTCTGCAGCCGTAACATTGTGTTCCTCGCTCTGATCTATTACCCTAATGCACTTTGTATGGTACTGCACGCAAAACAAAACTTTTCAGTGTACCTAGGTACACGTGACAATAATAAATCGAATCAAATCAAATCAAAGCTGAGGTAAAATATCTTCCAGCTCCATCCTCTGTAAATTTAGACACGGAACACGGCTTCTTAGTTAAAACTAAACCCTCATGGAATCAGAATCATCTTCAAAGTTATAACCTCTTCTTTCTTTACTCAAAGCAAAGTTATGTTATCACTCCTGAGATTTCTCCCACTCATCCTCACTTCCTCTGTTTCCACCCACAATGCACAGGCTGTCCTCCACGTGCCTCAGTGTCTTCCTGTTATGCCCAACTCTGAGCCCACTCATTCTTCACTGTGTACCACCCCACCCCACCTCACCCCACCTCACCCCACCCCACCCCACCCCTACAGTACACCAGGTCTTAGAATCATAGAATCCCTACAGTGTGGAAGCAGGCCATTCAACTCATCGAGTCCACACTGACCTGCCAAAGAGCATCCCACCCAGACCCACCCCCATGACCCTGCATTTTCAATATCTAACCCATCTAGCCTGCACATCCCTGAACGCTATGGGTAATTTAGCACGGCCAATCCACCTAACCTTTACATCTTTGGACTGTGGGAGGAAACCCACGCAGACACAGGGAGAACACGCAAACTCCACACAGACAGTCACCCAAAGATGGAATCGAACCCGGGCCCATGGCGCTGTGAGGCAGCAGTGCTGACCACTGAGCCACCGTGTTTCCCCAATTTGGGTGGCATGGTGGCTCGGTGGTTAGCACCACTGCCTCAGTGCCAGGGACACGGGTTCAATTCCACCCTCAGGTGACTGTCTGTGTGGAGTTTGCACATTCTCCCCATGTCTGCATGGGTTTCCTCCAGGTGCTCTGGTTTCCTCCCACGGTCCAAAGATGTGTACGGTAGGTGAGTTGGCCGTGCTAAATTGCCCGTAGTGTTCAGGGATGTGTAAATTAGGTAGATTATAGTGGGGTGAGTCTGGATGGGATGCTTTGATGTTCGGTGTGGACTTGTTAGGCCAAAGGGCCTGTTTCCACACTGTAGGGATTCTATGATTCTAAATATGGAATCACCCTTCCCTTATATTTCCTCCACCTCCACTGTCTCCTTTTTCTCCCCACTCTGCACCACTCGCCCCTCACTCTTCTTCCTCCCATAATCACCCACTGTAGGCAGACTCATCCCCACACTCCACCCCAAGTGGCAGAGTGTTCTGGTGCTGCCACATAATGGTCAGCGAGTGGGTGAGATGGCGATTGGCAGGAGGGTTAGTTTTGAGTTTGCAGACGGTCACTGGAGTGTGACATACAGGGAAGGGATGAGCTGTGAAGGGGAAAGATACGGATGACGTGCGCAAAGGTAACTTGTGTGACAAAAGTTCTCTGCTGTTGTCAAGATGGAGAAGCTGTGAATTGGGGCATCTTAGTTATGTTAAGAATGTAATAACTCGGAGGAGGAGTAGACCATTCAGCCCTTTCAGTCTGCTCTGCCATTCAATATGGCCATGGCTGACCTCATTTCAGTCTCAAGAGCAAGCTCAATGGGTAATATGTTTCCCTGAGGTTGTTGACTTGCTCACCGACCTGGCTTGTTCTCGTTCAGACGTTTCATCACCATGCTAGGTGACATCATCAGTGGAGCCTCCGATGAAGCGTTGTTGTTTTTCTCCACTTGGAAGTTGTACTGTCTGGTGCGTTTTTGTGAGTAGGGTCATTTCTGGTTTTGATCTATATGGGTTTGTATATGGGGTCCAATTCTACATGTCTGTTGATTGTATTACGGGTGGAGAACCATGCCTCTAGGAATTCCCGAACGTGTCTATGTATGGCTTGGGCTACTATGGTTACTTTGTCCCAGTTAAATTGATGGTCTTCATTGTCCGAGTGTACTGGTATTAAGAAAAGTTCATTGTGCCGTTTTGCTGCTAGCTGATGTTCGTGTATTTTGATAGCTAGTTTCCTTCCTGTCTGTTCGATATAATGCTTGTGGTAGTCGTTGCATCCTCACAAGGATTAAAGACCCCATTCCCACAACATGCAGAACTGACGTGGTTTACAAAATACCGTGAAACGACTGCCACAAACATGACATCGGACAGACAGGAAGGAAACTAGCCATCAGAATACACGAACATCAGCTAGCAGCAAAATGACACAACGGACTTTCCCTAATATAAGTACATTCGGACAATGAAGACCATCAGTTTAACTGGGACAATGTAACTATAACCCAAGCCAAACATAGAAATGCACGGGAATTCCTAGAGGCATGGTTCTCTGCCCATAATGCAATTGACAAACATTGAGAATTGGACCCCATATACAAACCCACACAGATCAAAACCGGAAATGACACTATTCAACACAACGCACCAGACAGTATAAATTCCAAGTGGAGTAGAATAACATCGCTTCATCGGCTGCACTGATGATGTTACCGAGCATGGGTGACGAAACGTCTGAACAAGAACAAGCCAGCTCAGCGAGCAAGTCAACAACCTCACAAGAAAACCCGAGCTACAAATCTTTGCTAAAACCTTAAATATGTTTCTCTGTCTGTATTTATCACATTCTCCTACTCTGTATCCTTCAGTCTGATCTCCCACTGTGGCTATGCCTATCTGTTGCTGGCTGTTTTTCTTGTACTGAATCCCTCTTTCTGCCTCCGACTCTCTCTATATCCCCCTCTCTGTATCATCTCTCTCTCTCGCTCTTGCTCCCCCATCTCCACCCACCCATCTCCAACTTCTCTCTCTGTGCCCACCCTCTTTCTGGCTCCCCCTCCCTCTGTCTGTTGCACTCCCTATCTCACACATCTGTCTCCCTGTCTCTCTCCCTACCTTTCCACACCACACTCACTCTCACTGTCTCTCTGAACTCCCCTGTCCTCTCTCCCCTCCCTCTCTCCATTACCTCACCTGGAGAGGCGTTAATCAAGCGAGAGGCTGCTTTGTCCTGAATGGTGTCGAGCTTCTTGAGTGTTGTTGGAGCTGCCCCCATCCAGGGCAAGTGGGGAATATTCCATCACCCTCCTGACTAATGTGGACAGGCTTTGGGGAGTCAGGACGTGAGTTATTTGCTGCAGTATTCCTAGACTCTGACCTGCTCTGGTAGCCACTGTACTTATGTGGCCAGTCCAGTTCAGTTTCTGATAAATGCAAAATCCTTGGATATTGATCGTAATTCAGTGATTATAATGCTGTTGAATGTCAAGGGATGGTGGTTAGAGTCTGTCTCATTGGAGATGGTCATCGCCTGGCATTTGTGTGGCATGATCATTACTCTCCACATGTCACCTCAAGCTTGGATGTTGCCCAGGTCTTGTTGCACTTGGACATGGACTGCTCTAGTATCAGCATACAGCCATAGAGCAGTACAGCATGGAAACAAACTCTTCAGTCCAACACGTCCATGCCAACCAGATATCCTAAACTGGCCTAGTCCCATTTGCCAGCATTTTGGCCCATATCCCTCTGAACCCTTTCTATTCATGTAGCCATCCAGATGCCTTTTAAATGTCATAATTGTACCAGCCTCCACCACTTCCTCTGGCAGCTTGTTGCAAACACGCACCACCCTGTGCGTGAAAAAGTTGTCCCTCAGGTCCCTTTTATATCTTACCCCTCTCACCTTAAACTTGTGCCGGATAGTTTTGACTCCCCTACCCTGGAGAAAACACCTTGGCCAATTACCTATCCATGCCCCTCATGATTTTATAA
The DNA here is from genome assembly GCF_021869965.1 of Rhincodon typus. NCBI lineage: Eukaryota > Metazoa > Chordata > Chondrichthyes > Orectolobiformes > Rhincodontidae > Rhincodon > Rhincodon typus. Next base: position 2,312,859 of record NC_063379.1, on the reverse strand, counting down.
ACCTGTATAAAATCACCCCTCAGCCTCTGACATTCCAGGAAAGAAAAGCCCCAGTAGCAAATCGTGCTGAATATTGTGCAATTATCAGTGAACATCCTCATTTCTGATTTTATGATGAAGCAGCTGAAGATGGTTGGGCCAAGGACACTACCCTGAGGAACTCCTGCAGAGATGTCCTGGACCTGAGATGACTGACCTCCAACAACCACAAACATCTTCCTTTCTGCAGTATATGACTAATCAGCAGAGTCTGACCCCCTGATTTTCAGTTTTATTTGGGTGCCTTGGTACCACATTCATGCAAGGACAGTCTCCTCCCTCTGTCTCTGTCTCGCTCTCTGTCTCTCACCCTTTGCTTCTGTCTCCTCTCCCTCTCCCTATTACTCTCTGTCTTTCTCTCTCTCTCTGTTTGCTCCTCCCTCTCTCTCTCTCTCTCTCTGTCTCCCTCTTTTTTTCTCTTTCTGCCTTTCCCCACCTTTCTCTTCCTCTTTCCTCTCCCACTCTCTCTCTTTCTTTCTCTCTCCCTCCCTCTCTCTCCCTCCCTTTCTCTGTCTCTCACCTTCTCTCTCTCTCCCTCCGTCTCTCACCCTCTCTCTCTCTCCCTGTCTCCTGCCCTCTCTTTCTCTCTGTCTCTTGCCCACTCTGTCTCTCTCGAACCCTCTCTCTCTCTGCCTCCCACCTCCCCACTTCTCTGTCTCCCCTCTATTTCCATGCATCTACCTCTCTGCCTGACTCTCTGTCTCATACTCTCCCTTTCTCAATTCCGCTTCCTGCAGTTTCGATGACCACGATCCCGCAGTTATCCACGAGAATGCCGCCCAGCCTGAGCTCCTGGTGCCTATCCGGTTGGACATGGAGATTGATGGACAAAAACTGCGAGACACCTTCACCTGGAACATGAACGGTAATGGGAACACAGCAGTGACCATGGGAAAACCAGCCCCTAGCTCTGCAAGGCCAGCGCGGGGTGGGGCATTCACATTCTATTGCCCACTGTCGATTGTGACCCCCGGGGAACCGGGAGCAGTGAGCAAATATTTCCAATCGTTCGGCAACAGAGTAAAGATGGATAAACAAATTCAGGGGGCTCAAGGAGCAAGTCAGGAGCATCAACGCATGTTTTGAGGTATTTATATCGACAGGTCAGGCAGAAGATACACTCAAAAGTAACAGAACTAAACACACATGCAACCTGGATCATTAGTCTGGTAACATAACCCTTCACTACTGTACCTGGGATTATTAATCCAATAACATTACCCAACACTACTCTACCCTGGATTATTAATCCAGTAATTTTACCTTACACTACTGTAGTCTGCATTATTATTCAAGTAACATAGCCTGCACTGCTGTTTGCTGGATTATTAATCCAGTAACACTACCCTACACTACTGTACCTGGGATTAGTAATCCAGTAACATTACCCTACATTACTGTACCTGGGATTATTAATCCAGTAATATAACGCTTCATTACTTTACCCAGGATTATTAATCCAGTAACGTTACCCTACATTACTGTACCCGGGATTATTAATCCAGTAATATAACCCTTCATTACCGTACCTGGGATTATTAATCCAGTAATTTTACCCTACATTACTGTGCTCTGCATTATTATTCAAGTAACATAGCCTACACTACTGTACCTTGGATTATAATTCCAGTAAAATAAACTCAGGAACCTGGGGATAGCGTCCCTCACTTCCAGGGCTATTTGTGAGTTTGTATTCACCCCAGTCCCACATTGAGAGGAATTTCCTCCTGCAAGAATGTTGTGGGATCCTTGGTGTCCAGCAGTTTCGTGCTTCCAGGTGTCGGTTGCCCTCCACCTACCTACTTCCCCAACCCCTTCAACTTTGACAGGCTCTTGTTCCCACTCTTTGTCCTCGGCAGAGAAGCTGATATCGCCCGAGATGTTCGCTGAGATCCTGTGCGATGACCTGGATTTGAACCCGCTGAACTTTGTACCGGCTGTGGCCTCGGCCATTCGGCAGCAGGTGGAATCCTACCCCATGGACAGCATCCTGGAGGACCAGACCGACCAGCGAGTCATCATCAAGGCAAGTTGCAGGCCGCTATTCCACCTCCTGCACCTTGTTACAACCAGATTTAACATTTCCACGTCCGTCCTGTAGTTCCTTTCTATTCATTGACTCCCTGGGACAGATGACTTGACCCAGGGATTTTAGAACGTACGACTCTGGTTTGGGGTCCAAAATTCGCTCGTCACCAGACTCTTGAGTCAGGACAGATTTGAGACCATCCTCCCTTTGGTTTCTTGAACGTGTAGCCTTTCAAGAATGCTTGAGACTAAAAGCTGCAGATTCAGTTCTTGTCACCATTTTCAAACATTTCTGCATCTGCTTCAGTGACTCTATTTACATTTTAAAATATGAGAGCCAGAATTTGTACACTGAAAATTGTTGTGTAAGCTTGAAGGTGGAACTGTGCACAGTGACTGCAAGACTTATAAGGGGGCTGTGATGGTGCAACTTCCAGTGTGTTACACAGACAGAACTGTGCATGGAGACTCCCAGTGTGATACAGAGACCGGAACTGTACACAGTGACTCCCAGTGAGATATAGAGACCGGAACTGTACACAGTGACTCCCAGTGTGATACAGAGACCAGGATTGTACACAGTGACTCCCAGTGTGATACAGAGACAGGAACTGTACACAGTGACTCCCAGTGTAATACAGAGACCAAGATTGTACACAGTGACTCCCAGTGTGATACAGAGACAGGAACTGTACACAGTGACTCCCAGCGAGATACAGAGACTGGAACTGTACACAGTGACTCCCAGTGTGATACAGAGACTGGAACTGTACACAGTGACTCCCAGTGTGATACAGAAACCAGAAATGGCAAATGGAGTTTAATATAGATAAGTGTGAGACATTGCATTTTGGAAAGTCAAAGGTAGGAGTTTCATGGTGAATGGTAGGGCAACAAGAAGTGTAGAGGAACAGAGGGACCTTGGAGTTCAGGTGCACGTTCTCTGAAAGTGCAGTCACAAGTAGATAGGGCAGTGAAGAAGGTTTTTGGCACATTGGCCTTCATCAGTCAGAGCATTGAGTTTAGAAATTATGTTGCCCTTGTACAGGACATTGTTGAGGCCACACTTGGAATATCGTGTTCAGTTTTGTTCACTTTGCTACAGGAAAGATGCTATTAAACTGGAAAGAGTGCAGAAGAAATTTATAAGGATGTTGCCAGGACTCAAGGCACTGAGTTATAGGGAGAGGTTGGACAAGCTGGGACTTTTTTCTTTCGAGCGTAGGAGACTGAGGGGTGATCTTATAGAAGTGTATAAGATCAAGAGAGGCATGGATAGGGTGAAGGCACTCAGTCTTTTTCCCAGGGTTGGTGAATCGAGAACGAGAGGGTATCAGTTTAAGGTAAGAGGGGAAAGAATACATGGGAACCTGAGGGGCAACTTTTTTTACACAGAAGGTGGTACGCACTTGGAATGAGCTGCTAGCAGAAGTAGTTGAGGCAGGTGCATTAACAACATTTAAAATGCATTTGGATAAATACATTTACAGGAAAGGTTTAGAAGGTAATGGGCCAAGTGCAGGGAAGTGGGTTTAGCAGGGATGGACATTTTGGTCGGCATGGACTAGTTTGGGCTGAAGGCCCAGTCTCCGTGCTGTAGGACACTATGACACTATAACTGTACACAGTGACTCCCAGTGTGATACAGAGACCGGGACTGTACACAGTGACTCCCAGTGTGATACAGACACCAGAACTGTACGCAGTGACTCCCAGTGTGATACAGAGACCGAACTGTACACAGTGACTCCCAGTGTGATACAGAGACCGCAACTGTACACAGTGATTCCCAGTGTGATACAGAGAGACCGGGAACTGTACACAGTGACTCCCAGTGAGATGCAGAGACAGGAACTGTACACAGTGACTCCCAGTGTGATACAGAGACTGGAACTGTACACAGTGACTCCCAGTGTGATACAGAGACAGGAACTGTGCACGGTGACACCCAGTGTGATACAGAGACCGGAACTGTACACGGTGACTCCCAGTGTGATACAGAGACCGGAACTGTACACAGTGACTCCCAGTGTGATGCAGAGACCAGAACTGTACACAGTGACTCCCAGTGTGATACAGCGACCGAGACTGTACACAGTGACTCCCAGTGTGATACAGAGACCGGAACTGTACACAGTGACTCCCAGTGTGATACACAGACTGGAACTGCGCACAGTGACTCCCAGTGTGACACAGACACCAGAACTGTACACAGTGACTCCCAGTGTGATACAGAGACCGGATCTGTACACAGTGACTCCCTGTGCGATACAGAGACCGCGACCTTACACAGTGACTCCTAGTGTGATACAGAGACCCCAACTGTATACAGTGACTCCCAGTGTGATACAGAGACTGGAACTGTACACAGTGACTCCCAGTGTGATACAAAGACAGGAACTGTACAAAGTGACTCCCAGTGTGATACAGAGACCAGGACTGTACACAGTGACTCCCAGTGTGATACAGAGACCGGAACTGTACACAGTGACTCCCAGTGTGATACAGAGACCGGGACTGTAC
>NC_063379.1:2307975-2308259 GCF_021869965.1 Rhincodon typus | reverse complement strand
CTCCCAGTGTGATACAGAGACCGGGACTGTACACAGTGACTCCCAGTATGATACAGAGACCGGAACTGTACACAGTGACTCCCAGTGTGATGCAGAGACCGGAACTGTACACAGTGACTCCCAGTGTGATACAGCGCCCGAGACTGTACACAATGACTCCCAGTGTGATACAGAGACCGGAACTGTACACAGTGACTCCCAGTGTGATACACAGACCGGAACTGTACACAGTGACTCCCAGCGAGATACAGAGACCGGAACTGTACACAGTGACTCCCAGTGTG
>NC_063379.1:2307023-2307875 GCF_021869965.1 Rhincodon typus | reverse complement strand
TCCCAGTGTGATACAGAGACCGGAACTGTACACAGTGACTCCCAGTGTGATGCAGAGACCGGGACTGTACACAGTGACTCCTGGTGTGATACAGAGAACCCAACTGTACACAGTGACTCCCAGTGTGATACAGAGACCGGGACTGTACACAGTGACTCCCAGTGTGATACAGAGACCGGAACTGTACGCAGTGACTCCCAGTGTGATACAGAGACCGCGACCTTACACAGTGACTCCTGGTGTGATACGGAGACCTGAGCTGTACACAGTGACTCCCAGTGTGATACAAAGACCGGAACTGTACACAGTGACTGCCAGCGAGATACAGAGACCGGAACTGTACACAGTGACTCCCAGCGAGATACAGAGACCGGAACTTTACACAGTGACTCCCAGTGTGATACAGAGATCGGAACTGTACACAGTGACTCCCAGTGTGATACAGAGACCGGGACCTTACACAGTGACTCCCAGTGTGATACAGAGACCGGAACGGTACACAGTGACTCTCAGTGTGATACAAAGACAGGAACTGTACACAGTGACTCCCAGTGTGATACAGAGACCGGAACTGTACACAGTGACTCCCAGTGTGATACAGAGACCGGGACTGTACACAGTGACTCCCAGTGTGATACAGAGACCGGAACTGTACGCAGTGACTCCCAGTGTGATACAGAGACCGGAACTGTACACAGTGACTCCCAGTGTGATACAGAGACCGGAACTGTACGCAGTGACTCCCAGTGTGATACAGAGACCGCGACATTACACAGTGACTCCTGGTGTGATACGGAGACCCTAGCTGTACACAGTGACTCCCAGTGTGATACAGAGACCGGAACTGTACAC
>NC_063379.1:2298938-2307013 GCF_021869965.1 Rhincodon typus | reverse complement strand
ACCGGAACTGTACACAGTGACTCCCAGTGTGATACAGAGACCGGGACCTTACACAGTGACTCCCAGTGTGATACAGAGACCGGGACCTTACACAGTGACTCACAGTGTGATACAGAGACCGGGACCTTACACAGTGACTCACAGTGTGATACAGATACCGGGACCTTACACAGTGACTCTCAGTGTGATACAGAGACCAGAACTGTACACAGTGACTCCCGGTGTGATACAGGGTCCGGAACTGTACACAGTGACTCCCAGTGTGATACAGAGACTGGAACTGTACACTGTGACTCTCAGTACGATACAGAGATCGGAACTGTACACAGTGACTCCCAGTGTGATACAGAGACCAGGACTGTGCACAGTGACTCTCAGTGTGATACTGATACCGGAAGTGTACATACTGACTCCCAGTGAGATACAGAGACTGGAAATGTGGACAGTGACTCCCAGCGAGATATAGATACCGGAATTGTACACAGTGACTCCCAGTTTTGTGGAGAGACTGGAAATGTGCACAGTAACTCCCAGTTTGATATGAATCCTGAAAAGATGTTGCAAAGTTCCAAGCATGCTTCAGCCATTCATCAACACAGGTTATCGAATCGATTGTATATCTGTAGGAATGATCTCGTTAACGACCACTCGTGGAATTGAGGTGGGATTGATGCTTCTCTGTTTGCTTGTCTGATTTTGTGAGACTCCCCCATTTCATACAGTGGACAGATGGTCTTCACTGTTAGAGAAGGGAAGGGGGTGACTTTGTACTGGCTTCTTCCTGCGTCTCGGTCCATCACTGCTGAACCCCAGTGATCACCTATCCCCGCGCTCTGTCCCCTAGACAAATTTCTCAGCACCGCCCTGTCCCATCACCCTGCTCCGTCTCTCTCTGTCTGTCTCTCTCTCTCCCACAGCTCAACACACACGTTGGGAATATCCTGCTGGTGGACCAGTTTGAATGGGACATGTCGGAGAGGGATAATTCGCCCGAGAAGTTTGCATTGAAGCTGTGCTCGGAGCTGGGCCTGGGCGGAGAGTTCGTCACCACCATCGCTTACAGCATCCGTGGGCAGCTGAGCTGGCACCAGAGAACGTACGCGTTCAGGTCTGTTAGGGGTGCGGGTTACGGTTCAGCAAGGGTGTCCCAACAGCACGACCGAGAGGGTGAGGGTTCTGGATGTGTGCACTGACCTTTCAGCCTCTGGGAGAAGTTGGGTTGACGTCAACCTCTCCCCCTCCTGTCTGCCTCAGGATTTCTGGAAACATGTATCGATACCCTTATCAGTTCTGACCCTCCGACAGTGCGGCACTCCCTCAGCACTGACCCTCCGATGGGTGCAGCGCTCCCTCAGCACTGACCCTCCTAGAGTGCGGCGCTCCCTCAGCACTGACCCTCCTAGAGTGCGGCGCTCCCTCAGCACTGACCCTCCGACAGTGCGGCGCTCCCTCAGCACTGACCCTCGACAGTGCGGCACTCCCTCAGCACTGACCCTCCGACAGTGCGGCACTCCCTCAGCACCGACCCTCCGACAGTGCAGCACTCCCTCAGTACTGACCCTCCGACAGTGCGGCGCTCCCTCAGTACTGACCCTCCGATAGTGCGGCGCTCCCTCAGTACTGACCCTCCGATAGTGCGGCTTTTCCTCCGTCCAAGTCTCTCTCATTTTGGTGACTCAGTCTCTGTGAGCTTTGGTGACCAGCCCGAAATTATTGGCTACCAGTCTCAGCAGCGGGAACATGGACTGGACTGCTGTTCAGACAAGTGCGAACCCATCTTGCGTCAATTGCAGTGATTGGCACATTGCTTTGTGACTGCTTTGAGAAACGTAGGGAGACACCCGGGTAGTGCGAGGTAGTGGTGTGTTGAATTCGGTTGTCGGTGTGGAAATAGTTGTTATTTTAACGGCCTGGCTTCCCGTTCCGTCTCACCCAGCATTTGAAAATATTTCACCCTTGCCACTCCACCCTCCCCCACCCTCCCGATCCAAACCCATGTTTGTTTTTCCAGTGAGAACCCACTGCCAGTCGTGGAGAGTGCCCTCCGGAACACCACGGATGCTGACCAGTGGTGCCCCCTCCTGGAAACACTGACCGACGCCGAGATGGAGAAGAAGATTCGTGACCAGGACAGAAACACCAGGTACAGCACGACCAGCTGGAGTCCGAGGAACACCAGAATGCGGAACAGGAGTCGGCCGTTCGGCCCCTCGAGCTATGTCTGCCATTCAATAAAACCGTGGCTGATCTGATTGTGACCTCAACTCCACTTTCCTGCCTGTCCCTTCCCCAATCCGTGACCCTCCAAACCTGTTGTCAATCAAAAATCTGTCTCACTCAGTGTCGAACATATTCAGTGACTGGGCCTCCATTGCTCACTGGCAGAGAGAATCACACAGACTAATGACCCTCCGACAGCATAAATTCCTCCTCATCTCAGTCTCAGATGGGTAAGCCCTAATTTTTAAGCTGTGTCTCCCAGTTCTAGAGTCTCCCACCCAGGGGGAAACACCCTCTTGGCATCCAACAATAAGTTCCTCAGAATCTTACATCCTTCACTAAGATCAGCTCATTCTTAATTCCAGTGGATACAGGCACAACATATCCTCACAAAAGACATCCCACAGGGAACCCAGTTGAGAGAACCTTCTCTGAACTGAAAGTCCAATTGTATCCTTCTTTAAGTCCAGAGAGCAAAACTGTACACTCTGCTCCAGATATTGTGTCACGAAGGTCCTGTACAGTTGTGACAATACTTCCCTCCTTTTATACTTGATTCCCCTTACAATAAAGGTCAAAATGCCATCTGCTTCCTAATTACTTGCTGTACCTGCGTATTAACTTTTTTTTTGTAATTCATATACCGGGACACCCAGATCCCTCTGATCTACCAACTCTCTCCATTTAAAAATAAAACACCAGCTTTTCTATTCTTCCTGCCAAAGTGGATAAGTTCACACGTCTCCCATTATTTTCTCCATCTGCCAAATGTTGCCTTTTCACTTAAACCAATCTGTATCCCTTCGCTAGAATATTGTCCCCTTTGCAATGTATTTTCCTGCCTAGCAGTGCAAAGTGAGCAGCTCCCATCCACAGTCACACAATCAGTTGTTCCCTCGTTGGTGTTATTGATATGCTAAATGTAAATACACAGAATATAATTCCAATCAGTCACTAACGAATCCAATTTGGAACTCAGGAGAAATGCCCTTCCCCAGAACATCTGGGCATGTCATCACTCCCACAAGGAGTGGTTGGACTGAGTGGTGTCTTTATTCGTTCACAGAATGTGGGTGTTAGTGGTCAGGCTAACAATTACTGTCCATCCCTAAGTCCCCTGAGAAGGTGGTGGTGAAGAGTTTTCTTGAGCCACTGCAGTCCGCAGAGGGTAGGGACACCCTCAGTTCTGTTTAGGAAGGAAGTTCCAGGATTTTGACCCAGCGACACAGAATGAATGGCAATATAGCCCCAAGTCAGGATAGTTTGTGGCTTGGAAAGGAACTTGCAGGTGGTGTATCTGCTGTACTTGTCCTTTGGAACGGGAGAGGTCAGGGGTTTGGAAGGTGCTGTCGAAGGTGGTTTGGTGAGTTTGCTGCAGTGCATCTTGTATCCGACACACACACACACAGAATGTTGGCGGTGGTGGATTGGATGCCAATCAAACGGCCAGGTTTGCCCTGGCTGGTATCAAGATTGAGTGTTGTTGGAGCTGCACTCATACAGGCAAGTGGGGTGGGGGGGTGCAGTATTCCATCACAGTCTTGACTTGTGCCTTGCAGATGATGGACAGGCTTTGGGGGAGTCAGGAGATGAGTTATCCACTGAAGAATTCCCACTTGCACTTGCAGCCATATTATTTATTATGGCTGGTCGGTGGCAATCCCCGAGAAATTGATAGTGGAGGGGGAATGTACTGTTTGTTTGTTAGGATATGAAGGTGGTTGCTGGGTCAAAGTCTTGCTGAACGATTCTGTGCTTGTCTTTTGTTCTTGAAATCCTGCAGACGGATGCGACGCCTTGCCAACACTGCTCCCAGCTGGTAACCGGGGACTCTGCGCCTTCTGCCAGCTCTGTCACATCGTGGGACCGGGGTTGTTGTTGCAGGGGGGAGAGGGATGAGTTGGGGGGTGGGGGGTGCTGTGGAGGTAAGAACATAGGGTGGGAACCAGTGGAGCTACTGTTTGGTGTCGATCATTTCCACGACTGCTGCCGCCTCTCGCACTTTGGGAACTTGTGTTCCATGTTTTTGTTTACTCTGTTGGTCTCGTCATTTACTTGTCCTCATCAACAGCCAATTGGTTTCGATTCCTTTCACCCCCTTGTCTCTTCCCTGCCTCCAACTGGCTGCCTGGTGGGAGTGTGGGGAGCCGAAACGGACGTGATTTGTATTCATTCAGTAAACACTTGATGCCAAACCAACATATTTTTGTCATTGGGTCTTGTGTGGAGGTGAGTGGAGCACAGGAACAAGGCCATGCCAGTTGTAAACTAAAACATCAGAGACACATTTGGTCATAGCCCAATTTTCACACCCAACCCCACCCACACAGGTATTGGGGCTCTCACCCATCCATTGTTAATGGACTGATACATTCGCCACGCTCCACCTCCTAGTGGCAAGAAGGGATGTGGTGTTTGATGCTGGAAAGGGTGGGTGCGTCCCAGTGCCCTGGAGTCAATATTTATTCCTTAGCCAACACCCAAGAACGGACTTTCTGATGTCATAGCTCATGGCCGTCTGTGGAATCTTGTGTTTCCCACACCGTAAAGAGTGGCGACATTTCAGAAAATGCTTTGCCTTTTGGGATAACACAAGGTGATCAACGTTTTGTAGAGACAATGGATGCGAGAGAGAGAGAGATCAGTTGAGGAGGATTGCGCGAGAGGGACAGAGAAATAAAGAAGGAGAAAGGGCAACAGGGAGAAAGAGAATGAGTGACACATACAAAGTGATTAAAATGGGGTGGTTAAAAGTCATTGAATTATTCGGGGATCAGTCACAATCATGCTGAAAGGCAGGACAGGGTCCACAGGATGACAGCCTACTTGTGTTTCGATGTTCCCAAAATAAAGAAGTGGAGGAGAGATTAACTAAGCGAGATCAGAGAGGCAGATATTTTGCTTTCAATAAACTTGATGCAATTCATCCCAAATCTCATCAGACTGTGATTAAGATTTGTAACATTGAGCTGCGACACATCCCTTTTTCCAGCAGCAGAATGTGGGATGCATGTGGATTTCCCAGGAAGAAGAGCGCAGAGCATCGACCTTTGACCTGTCAGCAAACTGGGCAACAACGGAAGTAATGAAGAGGCACCAACATTGGAATGAACTGGGATTAAAGGCCATTTATCCAGCAATACACACAGTTGTCCAAGCACCTACAAACGTGACCCGTCACTCCAAAATTGACCATTCAATCCCAAACTCTTAAGCCTGAATGTCCGTTTGTCCTAAACTGACCACTAACTCAAGGTGACCCCTCACTCGATATCTCTGCAAAATTCACCAGTTGCGACAACCCACTGTCTTTCAGCAACCTACTTTAAAACCCAGAGCTCTCCCTAGCTCTAATGTCCTCCAACCCCAAAAACCTTCCCTATCTCTGTACTCTCCTCCAGCCCCTACATATCTCCTTATCTCTGTACCCTCCTTCAGCCCCTAAAACCCTCCCTATCCCTGTAACTTCCAACAGCCCCTACACCCCTCCCTATCTCAGTAACCTCCAACAGCCCCTACACCCCTCCCTACCTCTGTAACCTCATCCAGCCCACACACCCCTCCCTATCTCTGTACTCTCTCCTGGCCCCGACACCTCGCCATCTCTGGACCCTCCTCCAGCCCCTAAACTCTTCCCTATCCCTGTAACCTCCAAAAGCCCCTACACCCTTCCCTATCTCCGTAGCCTCCTCCAACCCGCACACCTCTCCCGATCTCTGTAACCTTCACCTTCAGCCCAACACACCTCTCGATCTCTGTCACCTCTTCCAGTTCCTAAACCCTCCCCATCCCTGTAACTTCCTCCAATGACTACACTGCTTCCCATCTCTGCAACTTCCTCCAGCCCCTAAACCCGTCCGTGTCTCAGTAACCTATGGCCTAGCACCCCTCCCTATTTCTGTAACCGCCACCAGTCCCTAAACCCTGTCCCTACTTCTGTAACCTCCTTCATCCCTCCCTGTGTCTGCAACTTCCTCCATCCCTGCACCCCTCACAATGTCCGCAAACTCCACCTTCAGCCCCTACATCCCTCTCAATCTATGTAACCACTTCAATCACTGCACCACTCCCCATTTCTGTAACTTCCTCCAGACCCTAAACCCGTCCGTATCTCTGTAATTTTGCACGGCCATACACCCCTCCCTACCTCTGTAACCTACTCTGGCCCCAACACCCATCCGATCTCAATCTCCTCTGGCACCCACACCCCTCTCTATCTCTGTAACTTCCTCCAGCCCTTAATGCAATCCCTACCATTGTAACCGCCTACACCCCTCCCTATGTCTGTAAACTCCAACTTCAGCACCGACATCCCTCTCTATCTCTGTCACCTCCTCCAGTAACTACATCCCTCCCCATCGATTTAACCTTCTCCAGTTACTACACGCCTCCTTATCTCTGTAATCTCCACTAGCCCCTACACCCCTCCCTATCGCTGTAAGCGCCTCCATTGCCTACTGACCTTTGTATTTCTGTAACTTCCTCCAACCCATCAACATTCTCTATCTCTGTAACCTACTCCAGTCCTTACACCACTCCCTATCTCTGTACTGTCCGCTGGCCTCCACACTTCTCCCTATCTCTGTAACATCTCCCAGCCTCTACAGCCCCTCCCTATCTCTGTAACCCCCTCCAGCCCCTACACCCCTCCCAACCTCTGTAACCTTCCCTAGCCCCTACACCCCCTCCACCCCCTCCCTATCTCTGTAACGTCCTCAAGCCCCTACATCCCCGCCCTATCTCTGTAACCTTGTCCAGCCCCTACAACCTTCCCTATCTTTGTAAACCCCTCCAGCACCTACACCCCCTCCCTATCTCTGTAAACCCCTCCAGCCCCTACACTCCCTCCCTATCTCTGTAACCCCCTCCAGCCCCTAAAGCCCTCCCTACCTCAGTAACCTCCTCCAGCTCTCCTCCCTATCTCTGTAAACTCCTCCAGCCCCGACAACCCCTCTCTATTTCTGTCACCCGCTCCAGCCCCTACACCCCTCCCTACCTCTGTAATCTACTCTGGCCCCAACAACCCTCCTTTCTCAATCTCATCTGGCCCCCACACCCCTCTCTATCTCTGTAAACTCCTCCAGCCCCTACACTCCCTCCCTATCTCTGTTAATCCCTCCAGCCCCTACACACCCTCCCTATCTCTGTAACCTCCTCCAACCCCGACACCTGCTCCCTATCTCTGTAAACTCCTCCAGCCCCTACTCCCCTCCCTATCTCTGTAACCTCCTCCAGCACCTACACCCCCTCCCTATCTGTTAACCCCTCCAGCACCTACACCCCTCCCTATCTCTGTAACAGCCTGCAGCCCCTGCACCCCCTCCCTACCTCTGTAACCTCCTCCAGCACCTACACCCCCTCCCAATCTCTGTAACATCCTGCATGCCCTACACCCCTCCCTATCTCTGTAACCCTTTCCAGTCCCTACACCCCTCCCTATCTCTGTAAACCCCCCAAGCCCCTACACCCCCTCCAGCCCCTACACCCCCTCCCTATCTCTGTAAACTCCTCCAGCCCTTACTCCCCTCCCTATCTCTGTAATCTACTCTGGCCCCAACACCCCTCCGATCTCAATCTCCTCTGGCCCCCACACCCCTCTCTATCTCTGTAACCTCCTCCAGCACCTACACCCCCTCCCTATCTCTGTAACATCCTGCAGCCCCTACACCCCTCCCTATCTCTGTAACCCTTTCCAGCCCCTACACCCCTCCCTATCTCTGTAACCTCCCCCAGCCCCTATACCCCTCCCTATCTCTGTAACCTCCTCCAGCCCCTACTCCCCTCCCGGTCTCTGTAAGCCCCTCCAGCCCCTACACCCCTCCCGATCTCTGTAACCTCCTCCAGCCCCTACACCC
>NC_063379.1:2259851-2298538 GCF_021869965.1 Rhincodon typus | reverse complement strand
CCTCCCTATCTCTGTAACCCCCTCCCTATCTCTGTAACCTCCCCCAGCCTCTCCCCAAACCTGTAAGCCCCGCCCCCCCGCACCGTCGCTCTGTGCCGGGGGTGGCGCGAGCGGTCGGCGGTTGGAGAGGCGGGGCTCGCGCTGGAGGCGTGGTCGTGTGGTGGCTTTGGGCGTGGCGCTGCGGGCAGTTCCCGCGCATGCGCCCTGGGCCCGGGCGGCGGTTTGGAACGCGGGCGCGGGGTGTCGGTTTGAAAAGGAAAAGCCACGTGGTGAAGCGGTTGTCGGCGTGGGGAGCCGGGGGAGGCGGCGAGTGGGCGGCGGTTGGGCTCAAGGTGGGGGAGGCGTTTAAAGTTATTGGCGGATTTTAGGTGGAGGGGTTAAACGAGGGATTTGGGGCTAAATGGGGCACGTGGTACAGGGGGGTCAAACCTGAGTCAAGGGGGCGTGTTGAAAAGGGGAGGGAAATGCAGTGGTGGTAGTAGTGCTTGGCGCAAGGGTCAAAGGTCATGGAGTTACAATGTCAACTGAGGGCAAGTTGGCCATAGTGGGAGCGATGTCAATGTGAAGGAGGGGTAAAAGAATAAGAGAGGGTGCAAATGAGGGTAAGTATCAAAGTGAGGAGGCAGCAAATGTGTCATGGGGAAACAAGAGGATGTAAAATGGAGAAGGGGTCAATGGGGAAGGTGGTTGCCGTGAGGGTTGGTGGTTAGCCTGACTGAGGGGGAGACGGTCAACATTGGAGGGAAGTGGCAGTGACAGAGGAAGCAGTTTTCACGGGGGATAATGTGGTGTAGGGGGTCACAAGCATGATGATGTTTGAGTGGGTATCGCTGATAACTTTGGAGAAGGAGGGGCTGTAATGTGAGGCTGGAGTGTAACATGGAGCCAGTGAATAGGAGAGACATAGGAGAAAAGTGTGGAACAAGGTGGGAGGGGAGGGTTATAGCACTTGGGTGGGTTTGACATTGGGGAAGGGAGTAACATGGGGGAAGCAGACAAGAGGTAAATTAGGTGATGGGATCAAATGGTGGCTGCAAGGTGGTTAAAATGGGAGAGTGAGGAAAATGATGGATGGAGGTGAAATGGAGAGAACGGTGTTAAAAGCTAAGAAAAAAGGTCACATGAGGGAGTGAAGCAGAATGGGCTTAAATGGGAGGGCATTGGGAGTTAAACCAGTAAGGGAGAAAAGTAAATAGGGACAGGAAAGGGTTTAATGGGGAGAGAAGCCATTTCAAATAGGGAGCGGGAAAGGGTAAATTGGAAGTAGAGTCAGATGTAAAATGGTATGGGGACTGGACAAATTTGGAGGGTGAGAGGGGGACAGTAATGCATTGGCAAAGGTAGGTAAAGTGGAGGGAGAGGGAAAATGAAGAGGTGAAGATGTGGGTAAATGAGGGAGGTGAAGATGTGGGTAAATGAGGGAGGGAAAATTGTGAAACAAAATGGGAATGGGTGATAAAATGAGGCAGAAAGGCAAAGAAATAAAATGAGCGGTAAAGGAGATAAAATGGAGAGGGAGGAAGTGAGTGAAATGGAAGGGCAAAAGACTGTAATGGCAGATGATTAGGAGAAATGGAGGAGGAGGGGGTTAGAAGAAAACTGGGAGGAAATGGTTGCGAGTAAAGAGAATGAATTGGTTAAGGGAATGGCAAGTGGGGCAATGAAACATAATAGAGAAATTGAAGGAGAGGAGTAAACATTTTGTAGAAAAGGGGGTCAGGAGAGGAGACGGGGTTCAGAAAGATGGGCAGCAAGTGGTTACCAGGAAGGGAGTGGAAGTGCCTGTGGATAGCAAACTAGAAAAAGAGGTGCTAAAAGAAGGGAGTAATTGAGAAGTGAAGGAGACATTCTGGAGCAGATAGCAAGAAACAATATGGGGAAGGAGGGAAGAAAGGAATGGTGGAAGTGAGAAAAGGGAAAGAGAATAAGGGATGAAATGGAATCAGAAAGTAGGAGTAAATGGTAAAGGAGAATCTAGGGGAAGAGCAGAGGTTCTGGGGGATAGGAGAAGGAATGGAGGGAGAACGAGGGCTGTTGAAATGAGGGGAGGGGGTAAAGCCAAAGGGAGACAGGCCAGGAGATGGTCTGAGAGAGAAGCAAAAATATAGAATTAGAAGTATGGGTTACAGTGTGGAACAACAAAAAGGAAAGGAGGTGATGGGGAAAGGGTTAGGTAAGGAAATGGCAGAAAAGAGAAGGGAGTGCGGGGGTAGAGACGAGGGAAAGGATATGAAAGGTTTATGTGGTGAGGGAGAGGTGAAGTGCAAGGCTAAAGATTGATGAAAAATAATTGGTGTGAACTCAGCTCCCACACATGGGCTGTTCTTTTCATGGTACTTCCTGACTTGTTAGTGTACCTGCTTTCTCGGTTTCTGTTTCAGCATTTCTACAGGCACAATTTGTGCTCCTCATTGACACTGTTCTTGTTGCAGCTTACTCCCTTTTGCCTCTTTTACCTGCCAGCAGGTCTATTCCCTCATATCCTTCCTGTTTATTCGAAAAAAAATCTGACTTTGACTATATTTCTGATCTCCCTAGCCCTTGGTGTGCCTCCCTCCTGTTGCAATAGTGTCCAGTTTTTACATCTTGCACAGAATGCCTCCTAGCTTTTGTGTGAGTCATTCCTTCTGATGAGGATACGTCCATAAGGTATAGGAGCAGAATTAGGGCATTTGGCTCATCGAGTCTGCTCCATCATTCGATCATGGCTGGTAAATGTTTCCAAATTCTATCCCCTGCTCTCTCCCTGTAACTTTTGATCTGCTTACTAAACAAGAACCTAGCTATTTCTGTCTTAAAGACACTGAATGACTGGGCCTCCATAGACTTCTGCAGCAATGAGTTCCACAGATTCAACACCCTTCAGCTGAAGAAAGTTCTTCACTTCTCAGTTCTTTCACAGAGGTTGTTCCCTCAGGTCCTACTCTGTCCTAGTGGAAACATCTTCTTATCGTCCATTATATCCAGGTCTCTCAGTCGCTTGTAAGTTTGAATGAAATCTGTCACATCCTTCTGAACTCCATCAGGTACAGATCCAGAGTCCTCACCTGCACCTCAAATGACAAACAATTAATTCCTGGGATCATTCTTGTAAAACTCCTCTGGAAGCCTCCAAGGCCAGGATATCCATCCTTAAATATGTGGCCCGATACTGCTCACAGTATTCAAGCACAATCTGACCAGAGCCTTATGTAGCCTCAGCAGTACACCCCTGCTCTTATATTCTAGCCCTCTCAAAATTAATGCTAGCATTGCATTTTCCTTCCTAACTGCCAACTGAAACTGCATGTTAACTTGAAGAGAATCCTGAACTGGAACTTCTAAGTCACTTTGTGCTTCAGATTTCTGAAACCTTTACCCATTTAAAAAATAATCTCCGCCTTTATTCAAAGTGCATATTGTCACACTTTCCCACATTATATTCGATCTGCCCACTCGCCTAGCTCGTACAAGTTTTTCTGCAACTTCTCAGCTTCCTCAACGCTAATTACCTGTCCCTTCTTTATGTCAGCTGCAAATTTAGCAATAATGCCTTCAGTTCCTTTGGCCAGATCATTTATGTTTAACGTGAATCGTTGTCCCAACACCAACCCCTGCAGAACGTCATTAGTCACTGGCTGCCATCCAGAAAAAGCTCCTTTTATCCCAAATCTCCACCTACTATCATCCAGCCAGTCCTCTATCCATGCCAGTATCTCGCTTCTAACATTCTGGGCTCCTATTTAGCACTGTCTAGTACGGCACCTTGTCACAATCCTTCTGGAAATCCAAGTAAATCATGTCCATTGGCATGTCTGACTTTCTTGTTACCACCTCAAAGAATTTTAGCAGATTTGTCAGGCATGACCGCCCTGTGATGAAGCCATGCTAACTCACCCCTATTTTACCGGTTTTACTTGATAGTGGACTATAAAGTCTTATCAACAGCCAAGGTCAGGCTAAACAGATTATAATTTCTCCTGCATTTCTCCCTTCTTAAATGGGGCTTTATATTAGCCATTTTCCAGTCCTCTGGGACTCTCCCTGACTCCAGCAATTCCTAAAATATCACTGTCAATGTCTCCACAGTCTCCTCAGCTATCTCCTTCAGAACCCTGTGGTGAAGTCTTTCCAGTCCAGCTGATCTATCCACCTTCAGACCTTCCAGTTTTCTCAGCACCTCCTTAGTGATGGACCCTACACTCACCTTTACCCTCTGACTGTCTTAAAATTCAGGTACGTCACTGGTGTCTTCCATGGTGAAAACTGATACTACCTATTCAGTTCTTCTGCCATTTCTTTGTTCCCCATTACTTCTTCACCAGCCTCATTTTCCAGCTGTCCGATGTCCACTCATGCCTCTGTCTTACCTTGCAATCTCCTTTTATATTACTAGCTTGCTTATCCTCATATTTCATGTTCCCCTCCCTTATTGCTTTTCAAGTTGTCCTCTACTAGTTTTTAAAGGCTGACCAGTCTTCTGGCTTTCCATTGTCTTTGGCATATTCTTTTGCTTTTCTGCTGTCCCTAACTTCTCTTGTCAGCCATGGTTGCCTTTTCCTGCCATTAGTATATTTCCTCTTTCTTTCCTTGGGATGAGTTTCTGCTGTGCCTCCTGAATGACCTCCAGAAACTCCTGCCATTGCTGCTCTACCATCTTTCCTGCTAGGCTCCCCTTCCAATCAACTCTGGCTACCTCCTTGCTCATTGTAGTTGCTTTTACTCAAGTGTAATACTGTTCCATCTGATTTTAGCTTCTCCCTCTTAACTGGAGGGTGAATTCTATCATATTATGGTCCCGCTAGGGGTTCATTACATGTCACCAAATCCAGAATTGCCTGTTCCCTCATCGGCTGTACCATAACGTGCTCCAAAAAAACCTATCTCATTGACATTTCACAAATTCTTTTTCTTGGAATCCACTACCAACTTGATTTTCTGCATGTTGAAGTACCCCATGAATATTGTCGTGGAGTCTGTCTTACATGCTTTTTCTATCTCGTGATTTGTTTTCAGCCCCACGTCTGACTACTGCTAGGAGACCATTAAGTAACTCCCATCAGGGTCTTTTCTCCTTTGTGGCTCCTCAACTCTATCCACACATATTCTGTACCTTATCATCTTATAAGCATCAGGAATGAGATATAAGTTCCTTCAAAAGATTTTGAATTTTTGGATTTCTTACATTTCTGAGGGAGATGCTCAGTCACTGAGTATTCTGAGACTGTGACTCCTCTTCCCCTTAGTTCTAGACTCCCAAGCTGGGGGAAGCTGCCTCTCAGCATCTGCCCTATCAAACCTTTGAAGAATTTCAATTAGATCACTTCTCATTCTCCTGAACCCTAGACAATATTGGCTTATCCTGCTCAATGTGTCCTCGTAGGACAGCCCTTCCATCCCTGAACATCAATGAAATGTAGCTTTTGTATATCATCACACAAAACACTAATGCACACTTTGGGCACCCGCTGTAAATAGGGCATACTCACTGTGGAATCCTTGTAAATACTGACATTCCGAGACCTCCCCAGTAAAATCTGACACACTCCCTCGGGGACCACTTTAAATACCGACACACTTCCCTAGGATTCTTGGCAAATATAGTACTGACATGCTTCCGAGGAACCCCCTTTAAATGCTATTGTGTTCTACAGGGAGCCCCTGTAAATACTGACACACTCCCTTGGAAGTAGACCAAACTATCAGTATTCTGGGTTTCTGATCACCAAAACCATATATAATTGCAGCAAGATATCCTTATTCTTTTACCCCAATCCCTGAATAAAGTCGGCTATACCACTTGCTTTCCTGATTGCTTGAAGTATTTACACTTTAACTTTGTGTGACGCATTTATAAGGATACCCAAATAGTTCTAAATATGGCATTTATTCATTCGTAACCTTAATTTAAAAGTTATTCTGCTTTTCCAATCTTCATATTCCAATGTTGGAAATTCCTATTTGAATATTTCAATCCATGTCACCACCTTGTCCTCTCACTGAACAGTGTAGCTTGGTGCCCACTTTTTGTCGTCTTTGTAGCTTGCACTCCAACCTTGCATCACCCAGCAAATTTGGCTATTTTTCAGCTGGTCCTTTCATATCCATGTTGTACATGTTAATTGTAAGCAGCACGGACCCAGTTCACCAGTTACGTCCTGCCATCCCAAAAATTAAACCTTTGCTTTCTGTCCTTCAATGGATTATAATCATGCCAACATATTTTATTCTCCCACCCCCAGCGCCTCGTCACTTCACCAAGAGTAGAGGAGTAGAATTGAGCGGTAACTCTATCAAAGTCTTGGCATAGACAGCCTGGACTGAATGACCTTTGTCTCCACTCACCACACAATTCTGACATGTAGTACCTCAGGCACTAGTTATCATTCTTATGACACAATATCTGTTTAAAATCTCTGTCAGACCTCAAACCTGTGACTTCACCCAAATCTCCCCAGCTTTCGAAACTATCTCTTCTGGAATGTTCTATATAATTAGATTGTGCCTGATATCCGCTCAGCTGTGAGTCTGAATGGTAGGCACCACAGCTGAAACCTACTACCTCACGTGTGCGCATTGCAGCAAAATGTGGGTTTCCCTCAAAGAACGACTTTTTCATATTAGTATGTGCCCTTAGCATTTCTGGATAACATTGCATTTCTTTTGTTTATGTTTTGCTCAGGATCTCCTAATTATCTTTCAAAGAGACAAATCCACATGCAGTTAATTCTCCAGTAAATTGCGAATAACTAAAGTGAGACCTTCAGCAAAAATGCCTGAGAGGAGCCAGACTTTGTTTACTCAAAAGTCTAAGCAAACAGCCTCAACTGTTCGGATGCAACCCAAACCTGTGCCTAGGAGGCCCAATCAACCAAAGCTTCACGACATGCATAAACATCGCATGTCATGGATCAGTATGTCGCGTTACAAAATGTCTCATTTAAGCTTAATGGAGCAAGTACATACGGAGTTAAGAGATTTGGGTGTAAGCATTGAGATCCTTCTGCCTCTGTTCTTTTTCCCAAATATATGTTCTCAGAAAAGTAATGGAAATTACATCAAGCAAGTGACCCTTTGTTGGGAGGGTTAGTACTAAGTGAACACTGCATTGTCAGAGGCACTACAGAGGAAGTACTACAATAGAAAGGGAGCACTACAATGTTGGAGGGTCACTACTGTGGAGGTGTTACATTGTTAGAGTGTCAGTATTAAGGGAGTGCTGCTTATTTAAGCAGCGGGAATACTGCTTTTTCCATATTGTTTCAATCAGTGAGATGGAGGAGAGGGAGAGACCACAGTTCTGTATTCCTCACTTTCCATTCCATTTCAGTACAATCTAACTAAATATGTAATGGAGCATCCGAGGAGCAGGAAAGTCAAAATTTCGGGCTAAAACCCTTCATCAGGACTGGGAGGGGGAGGGAGCCCAGAAGTTAATGGGGGCGGGCACGGTGTGGCTGGGGGAAAGATAAGTGGGATGGTGGTAGGTTGGTGCAGGTAGGGGGTTATTGTGATTGGTCATTGGGAAGAGTGGAGCAGATAAGTGAGTAGGAAGATGGACAGGTTAGATCAGGGAGTGGGGGAGGAGGAGGGGGAGGACCTGACATGGGATAAGGCTGGGCTAGGGGGACTTTTTAAATGTCACATTTTAAAAGCAAGGCCCCTTCTTATGAACTGTTCCTCCACCTTGATCAACTTCCCCAGCCCAGTCCCAACAGAGAAAGTAATTTTTCTCTATTTATTCTATCACTAGTAGTGACCCTCCGCTTTTTTAAATCATTACAAAATACATTAATCTTCCAAACTCAAAGTAGAGAGGACTGATTTATGCAGAGGTAGATGCTCTTTTAGCCCCAACACCTTTGTGATGAATTCATGCAGCTTGCATGAAGAAATAGTATACCTTTTCTGATTATCAGTGCCCGGAACTGATGACGTTTCTCCAAATAGTAGGATTGCTAATTAGAACTGTATTGTACCTGTATCTCTTTGTGGTGCAGCATCCCATCTCAAGATCTTGGGGCTCATTCAATTAGTATTTTGTCTACTTTCTGCACTGTTGGTAGTGGTTATTAGTCATTTTCTGACATCAGTTTTGTGCTGTAGATAGTCTACATCTCGTAACTGTTCATTCTGATCTTTTTCTTTCTCTGCAAACATGTGCCAACTGTAGGCCATTGAGATCATGATTGGAATGATTGAGATGATGTTTGGCATTCCACTGATTTTTGCGGAAAGCTATTCGTTCCCTGCAATTATTGGAGCCCCCTGGTTTACAGGATTTTGGGTAAGTTTGTTCCAAAAATTGCAACTAAACCTAATATGAGAAGATAATGGGGAGAGACAGGGAAACTATGAAATTCTCACCTCCCACACCTGGGAGAGGTAATTAGAAATATTTAAGGGTGTTTCTTAGAGAGGACATGGAATGAGCTGGATGTCTTATGAATAAAATTCAAGAATGATGGTCATTAATATAAAATGTTGCTGAATAAAGAAACGTTTTGTTGAAGCTTCTCATCTTGCACTCATAAAATATTTGGCAGAACACCACTGTAAAGGGGAAGCAACATTTTATACTGTATGAAAAAGAGTTTAATACAGTATGAAAAATGATTGGCACGTGGACTGATCGATAGAAGCATTGCCATGGAGAATGCGCCAGTTAGTTGATGTCTAGCAATTATAGAAACATAGATTTGTACAGCACAGAAGCAGTCCCTTCGATCTCACTCATCCATGCCGATCAGATATCCTAAATTAATCTAGCCCCATTTGCCAGCATTTGGCCCATATCCTTCTAAACCCTTCCTATTCAAGTACCCATCCAGATGCCTTTTAAATGTTGTGATTGTACCAGCCTCCACCACTTCCTCTGGCAGCTCATTCTATACACACACCACCCTCTGCGTGAAAAAGTTGCCCCTTGGTTCCTTCTTATATCTTTCCCCTATCACCTTAAATCTATGCCCTCTAGTTTTGGACTCTCCTACCCTGGGGAAAATACCTTGACTATTCATCCTATCTATGCCCCATAATTTAGAAACCTCTGTAATGCCACCCCTCAGTCTCCAGGGAAAAAAGCCCCAGCTATTCAGCCTCTCCCTATAGCTTAAACCCTCCAACCCCCACAACATCCTTGTGAATCTTTTCTGCACCCATTCAAGTTGAACAACATCTTTCCCATAGCAGGGAGATGAAATTGAATGCAGTATTCCAAAAGTGGCGTGTGCAATGTCCTGTACAGCCACAACATGATATCCCAACACATGTACTCAATCCACTGACCAATATAGGCAAGTGTACCAAATGCTCTCTTCACTACCCTGTCTACCTGTGACTCTGAGCTAACTGCTGAGCTTTGTTTAAATTTAAACCAGTCAGGTTGAATTATTAGTCAAGGCAGTGATTTGAAATACAAACTGGAAAATGGATGTCATCTATTTTGGTAAATTGAAACAGGCTCAAAATTTTGACTATGTCTGCAAAAAACAAGGGCCCAAGTATTAATATATGTTGTTTCCAGTGTACATAAGTTCTCCACTTTGTGAGCCCAACTGAAAATCTTAAATTGGTAACAAACAGCTAGCTGGAAAAACTCAGCAGATCTGACAGCATTTGTGGAGAGAACGTAGAGTCAATATTTCGGCTCCAGTGACCCTTCAGTTCAGAACAGAATTTTTCCAACTATTTCTGTTTTTATTTCAGATTTCCAGCATCCGTAGTTCTATGTTTTTAAGTCTTAAATTGATTATCACCGTAATTCTTAGTGCAATCTGGCCATAATTTGTTAAATAAGCCCATCACGAAATCACATCTAATGTTGTCCACTGTTTTGAGTTTTGCAGCACAAGTTGATTGGACACGGCCTGCACCTTGCCTGTTGAGAACCGCTGACAGGGCATGCTGTTTCATACAGTCCACCAATCTTTGAGCTATACAGCCTACATACAAAGGCACTGAAATTCATATATCACACTGCTCATTTACCTAATAGGCAAAACATGTTTTTTGACTTCATGGGAGTTTTCTGTTAACATCAAACACCATTCATGTTGCTATGGCATAGCTTGGCAGTTAACTGTTAGCCATTATCTAAATTACGCATTCACCGTCGCAACACCTTGACACTGTCAATACCTTGAGAGTCCCTTGCCAACCAACCAGCACTGTCATTCTGATACAGTATGAAATATGATTCCCCCTTTCCATTGATAAACTTGTTAGTGTTCTGATGAGTTTAATGTAAAAGAAAAACTTTGACAATACATGCCATTTTTCAGCAATACTCAAGTGCTATACTACCAAACCACTGAATGTAAAATAATCACAGTCTGGCTCAGTTGGATCACACTTGGCTTACAACGTGGTGACTCCTTGCAGATTGCACCAATATCTTTAGATTAGAGCAGTATCTCACTATGGTCTCTCTCTTTCTCTCTCTCTCTGTCTCTGGAGATAGGTCAGAGTCCCCAAATTACCTCTCCGTAAATTAGATGTCCATATGGTGTTTCTCTAAATCAGATCAGTGTCTCTCTGTGGTGTTCCTATAGATTAGATTAGTACTTCTGTATTGTTTTCTTTCACTGCATTAGACATATATTCCTCTTATTGTATCTCTCTAGTTTAGATCAATATCTCTCAATGCTGTCTCTAATTAGATCAGTCTTTGTTTGGTGTCCCTTTCTAAGTAAGATCATCATATTTCAGTGGTGTTTCTCTAGATTAGATCTGTGTCTATCTATTGTGTCTCTCTAAATTAGACCTGCATCTCTATGGAGTTTCTCACAAAATCAGTATGTCTTAATCAGTATCCCACAACATTGGATCAGTATCTCACTATGGTCTCTCTCACTGAAATATATTATAATCAGTATCACTCAATAGTGTCACTGTCTAGATTAGATCCAGATTGAATCAACATCTCTGTTTCGGAATTTTTTTAATTCGTTCACAGGATGAATGCATCGCTGGCTAGGCCAGCATTTATTGCCCATCCCAGAGGGCAGTTAAGAGTCAACCACATTGCTGTGGGCCTGGAGTCACGTGTAGTCCAAATCAAGATCTCTGGGTTAGATCAGAATACCTTCAAAGTGACTCTCTAGATCAGTATCTACAGTGTCTATAGTTGGAAGTTTGTGTCCAGTGGACCCCTATAGGGGTCAGTGTTGGGGTTCTTGTTTTTGTGGTTTATATATGATTAAGATCTGAATGTAGGACAATGGATCTGTAAGTTCACTGATGATACAAAAATTGGTGGGGTGGTAAATAGTGAGGAGGATAGCCTTAGATTGCAGGTGGATATAGACGGGCTTCTAGGCACAAAAACACCCCTCAACCATCGCTGTCTGCTTCCTGCCGCTCACCCAATTCCCTATCCAATTTGCCAAGTTTCCTTAGATCCCATGGACTCTTACCTTCACCACCACTCTTCCATGCGAGACCTTAACAAAAGCTTGCTGAAGTCCAAGTAGATGACATTGAATACATTGCTGTCATCTATACACCTGGTTACATAGAATCCCTACAGTGCGGAAACAGGCCCCTCGGCCCAACAAGTCCAGGCCGACCCTCAGAGCATCCAGCCAGACCCATTCCTTATAACCCACTTGAGCTACATATCCCTGAACACTGTGGGCAATTTAGCATGGACAGTCGGTATTGCTTGCACATTATTGGACTGTGTGAGGAAACCGGAGCACCCAGACAAAACCCATGCAGACACGGGGAGAATCTGCAAACTCCACACAGACTGAGGGTGGAAGCAAACCCGGATTTCTGGCGCTGTGAGGCCACAGTGCTAACCACTGAGCCACCATGCTGCCAATAGATTTTACAGTTTAATCATTAGACACTTAATTGAATTCAAATTCGACCATCTGCCATGGTGGGATTTGAACCCAGGTCCCCAGAATATTACCTGGGTTTCTGGAATAGCAATCCAACAATAACACCATTATGCCATCACCTTCTCCTAATACCTGTTTGAAAAATTCAGTCACGTTGATCAGGCATGTTCTTTGAAAAATTGTCAAGTTGGTCAGACCTGACATCCCCTTAATGAAACTATGCTGCGTGTTCTTGATTAACCCTGCTTCTCCAAGTGCAGATTAATTCTGTCCCTCAGAATTATCACTGTAAATTGGATCAATATCTCTTTATTGTGTCACTCTAGATTGGATTAATATCTCTCTACTATGCCTCTTCAAAGTAGATCAGTGTCTCTGTATTATATCTCTCTAGATTAGATTAGTATATGTCTATTGTGTTTCTCCAGGGTAGATCATTGTCTCTCTATTGTCTCTGTCTAGGTTGGATCAGTACCTCTGTATTGTGTCACTCTAGATTAGATCAGACTCTTTCTTTGGTGTCTACCTTTGTCTAGATTTGTTCAGAATCTCAATGTTGTGTCTCTGCAGATAGTATATGTATGTTTGTAAATGTCTCTGCAGATAGTATATGTATGTCTGTAAATACTCTCTCTATAGATTACATAAGTATCTCAATTGTGTCTCAAGATATTTCTCTAGGTTAGATTAGTGTTTCTCTGTTGGGTGTCTCTGGATGAATTATGGTGTGTTTCTAGATCTGAATCTCTTCGTGAGAACAGGATCTGCCTAAATTGTCACTTTAGCTTTGGTTGAAATTACTTTACAGACCTTGCCACAAAGCTCTCAAATATCCTGCTTTTATTAGATGAAATGCTGGAACTGCTTTTGGTGAAATGTGCGTGCCAGATAACAATAATTTGTTTCTCTTTTGCAGTATGTGGTAGCGGGATCCTTGACAGTTCATTTAATATATTCCAGAGGTACTACAGGCGTAAGTATTTAATTAATATATGGTCTCTGCTCTGAGATCTGTAACTTATGCTAATATAATCCTCTCCGGACAACCTTCCCTAGGCTTGTGACACAGTGCTGGTGAAGGTATGTCTTTGTATATTGCTACATAAACAACGATGACTATCTTCTACTTCCAGGTCAGCCATACTTCTGTTCACTGATTAAGCTGTGTTAAATTTCCACTTCAAAACTTGATAGTAAAATTCAGGCTGACCCTGCCATTGCAGTATATATAGTTAGCATTATGCTGTTGGAGTAGTATTGAGGGGATGCTGCTAAAAATAGATCATGGACAAGGAGATGGTATGAAACTCTGCTAACTGACTAGTTTGATTGATTTGGCTGTCCATGCCAGTCTTTGCATGAGGCTACATACACAGGTGAGAGTGAAATGGCAGCCTTCTTGGCCTGGATGGACTTCTCTGCTGTCTGAGCCAGGGTGACTATATCCTGTAGAATATCAGCAGCTTTCTGCTGTCTCAGCTATCTCTGCTGTCAACAGCCGGCTGCCTTCTGGACTGAGAAGAAATATCATGGGTGAAAATGTCATGGCAGAGGCATGGTATGACATTGAACACTCTGAAGCCCCTTTTTTGCTTCCATCATTTGTGGTCAAGTATGCACCAGGGACCACAACTCTTTGTTAATATGGTTGACATGGGGAAGAGAATGGAGAGAGGAGGGGGATTTGGACTTTACAAACATGAAGCCCCAGAATCAACTGATTTTTCAGGTCGATGCTTGTACGTTGTTGGACATATGAACACCATCCTCCATGGCTACCTTTGGCTCCGTCATGTTTGCATTAGACCATTAACCCTTCAGTGGCTGTGCTACTGACTTAGCCCGTAGGGGTGAGGATGGCCAGAATGGGATCCTTTGGCAGTTTTCCTACCTTTCCTTGTAGTGTGGGCTGTTTTGTCCTGTGGAAAAGCAGAAACAAAAGGTTCCTCACTCCACAAGAACAGGCAACAAAATGATGAACTGAAAATGCAAATAGGAATGAATAAATATTATCTGGTAGCCATTACAGAAATATGGCTGCAACATGACATGAAATAAGTCCTGACTCTTGAAGGATACAGGACAATTAAGAAGGACAGGAAAGTAGATAAAGGTGGAGTGGTGGCTGTATTAGTTAGTGATAATAAAACAGTAGAGAGGGATGACCTAAGTTCAGGAAACCAAGAAGTAGAAACAATTAGGTTAGAAATGAGAAATGATAAAGAAAAGGAATCACTTGTAGGAGTGGTGTACTGCCCAACTAACAGTAGCCATGCAATGTACAAAGGAATCGATAATGAGACCATTTCGGAAGGGCACAGTGATAATTATGGCTTGTTATAATCTATGTATAGACTTGAAAAGTCGTATGGGGCAAAGGTAGCCTAGATGACAGTTCATAGAATGTTTTCAGAATAGTTTCTTAGAACATAGCAGGCATTTTTAGGGATATTTTAGAGTATACAGAATAGATAAATTTCAATGAATGAGTAAAATTCTAAGGGATGGATACAGCATCAGATATTAACTAGAAATGTTATACTATCAAACTTAAAGTAGAACCATATAATAGTGCAAAGACTGGTGCCAGGTCTGAAGATTATATAGAATATAAAAAAAAACGAGGATTGAACAAGAAGTAATAAAGAGGGAAAAATAGAGTCCAAGATAAAGCTGACCAGAAGTATAAAAACAATTAGTAAGTATTTCTGTAAGTATTTAAAGAAGAAAGAGTTATCAGAATGAGCATTAGTCCTATAGAAAGTCAGAATGCAGAAGTAATAATGCAAGGTAAGGAAACGGTTAATAGAATTGAACAGCTATTTTGTATCAGTCTTCGCTATCAAGGATACAAATAACATTCCTGAAACAGCAATAAGACAGGAAATGAAAGGGTGGGAGCATTTCAGGAAATAGCCCCCGCTATTTACCATAGTTATCAATGATTTGGAAGAGGGAATCGAATGTAACATTTCCACAATTGCTGATGTTAGAAAATTAGGAGGAATTGAGAGCGGTGAGGAGGAAGTAAAGAGGCTTCAGGTGATTTAGTCAGGATGAGTGAGTAGACATCCATGACTCAACAGTACAAGGTGGATAACTGAGAAGTGATCCACTTTGGTAAGAAAAACATTAGCAGAGCATTATTTAAACGGTGATAGATTGGGAAATGTGTTTTGGGAAGTTGTGTGTTGTTTTACACCAGTCACTGAAAGCAGGCAAAAAGGTGCAGCAAGCAGACAGGGAGGCAACTGGTGTGTTCACCTTTATTGCAAAAGGATTTGAGTACAGCAGCAGGGATGTCTTTCAACTGTACAGGACCTTGGTGAGATCATACCTGGATGGTTGTGTGCAATTTTTGGCTTATTAGCTAAGAATGAAAATGTACCTGCCGTAGACAGGGCAGAAAAGATTAACCAGACTGAATCCTAGAATAGGAGAGATTATGTCGATGGAGCCCGCACTGATTGTGGTTTAGAAAAATGAGAGGGATGTCATTGAAATATATAGGATTCTGACAAGACTAACCAGATTGTTGATTTCCTTAGGATATAGGATAGGTCATTTTGGAGAAGAAGACAAATTTCTTCATTTAGAGAGTGGTGAACCTGTGGAATTCTCCATTGCATATTGCTGTGAATGTCAAATCACAGATGTATTCAAGAAAGAAATAAACAGATTTCTAGAAACTAAAGATGTCAAGGGGCATGGGGAGAGAGCATTGACATAAAGGATCAGCTGTGATCATACTGAAAGGCAGAGCAGGATTAATGGGCCAAATGGCCTACTTCTGCCTGTTTTCTCTGTAACACACATCCGATCCTAATTAGAACTGCGTCCCTGCTCCTTCATTGTTGGAAATCCTAGAACTTGCCCTGCCTAATAGCACAGTGGACTGCAGTGGTTTGGGAAAGCAACTCACCACCACCTTCTTATGGGACAATTAGGAATGGGAAACAAATGCTGACTTCACCAATGATGTTCATAAGACCATAAGATAGGAGCAGAATTGGGCTATTTTCCCCGTTGAGTCTGCTCCACAATTTGATCATGGCTGATAAGTTTCTCAACCCCATTTTCCTCAACCCCGTCTTCTACCACTAACCCTTGATCTCCTTACTAATCAAAAACCTATCTATCTCTGTCTTACATACACTCAATGACTTGGCTTCCGCAGCCACTGCAGCAATAAGTTCCACAGATTCACCACCCTCTGGCTTAAGAAATTCCTTCTCATCTCAGGCCTAAAGAGTTGCCCCTTCACTCTAGGCTGTGCCCTCGGGCCCTAGCCTGTCCAACTGGTGGAAAAATCTTTTCCGCTCTATCAGACCACTCCATACTCTGTAAGTTTCAATCAGATCCCTCCTCATCCTTCTAAACTCCATCAAGTATAGAGCCAGAGTCCTCATCTGCTCCTCATATACAAGCCATTCATCCACAGAATCATTCTTGAAAAATTTGCTCTGGGCACCCTCTGAAGCCAGCGCATCCTTCCTCAGATATTGGGCCCAAAACTGCCACAATATTCCAAATACGATCTGACCAGGGCCTTATACAGCCTCAGCAGTACAGCTCTGGTCTTGTACTCCAGTTGTCTTGAAATGAATTTTTAACATTGCATTTGCCTTCATAACTGCCAAATGAACCTGTATGTTAACTCTGAAAGAATCTTGAACTGGAACTCCCAAGTCCCTTTGTGCTTCAGATTTCCATAGCCTTTCCTCTTTTAGAAAATAGTCCACGCCTCTATTATTCCTCCCAAAGTGCATAACTTCACACTTTCCCACATTATATTCCATCTATCACCTCTTTACCCACTCTGTTAGTCTGTCCAAGTCCTTTGCATCTTCTCTGCTTCCTCAACACTAATGTGCCTCCACATATCTTGTGTTATCTGTGAATTTAGCAACAATGTTTGGCAACAATTCCTTCATCCAGATTGTTAATGTACAATGTGAATAGTTGTGGTCCCAACTCTGACCCCTGCAGAACTCCATTAGTCACCAGCTGCCATCCTCAAAAAGACCCCTTTATCCCTACTATCTGCCTTCTGTCAGTCAACCAATCCTCTATCTGTGCTAGTACCTTGGCCCTAACGCCATGGGCACTTATCTTATTGAGCAGCCTACCTTGTCAAATGCCTTCACATCGACTGGCTATCGTCTGTCTAACTTGCTTGTTACTACCTCAGAGAATTCGAACAGATTTGTCAGGCATGACCGCTCCTTCAAAAAGTCATGCTGACTCAGCCCTATTTTACCATGAACCTCCAAGTACACTGCAATCTCATCCTTCATAGTGGAGTCTAAAATCTTAACAATGACCCAGGTTAGGGTAACCAGCCTATAGTTTCCAGTCTTCTGCCTCCCTCCCTCCCTTCTTAAACAGTGTTACATTTTCCAGTCCTCTGGGACCTACCCTGACTCCAGTGATTCCTGAAAGATCATCACCAATACCTCTACAATCTCCTCTGGTATCCCCTTCAGAGAGCGGTGTAGTTCATCTGATCTGGGTGATTTATCTGCCTTCAGATCTTTCAGCTTCTCCAGTACCTTCTTGGTGATGGACAGTGCACTCACCTTTGCCCCTGACTCTCTTGAGATTTAGGTATACTGCTGGTATCTTTTACTGTGAAAACTGTTGCATTTCTTTGTTCCCTATTACCATTCTCCAGCCTCATTTTCCAGTGGCCCAATGTCCATTCTTGCCTCTCTCTTTTACATATCAGAAAAAAATTAGCAATCTTCTTTTATATCACTAGCTAGCTTACTCTCATAGTTCATCTCCTCTTTTATTGCTTTTTTTTAGTTATCCTCTGCTGGATTTTAAAGGCTTCCCACTAATTTTCACCACATTGTAAGCTTTTCTTTTGCTGTCGCTGACTTCCTTTGTTAGCCACATTGCCTAATCCTTCCCTTAGTATGTTTCTTCTTCCTTGGGATGAGTTTCTACTGTGCCTCCTGAATTACCCCCAGAAACTCCTGCCATCGCTGCTCCACCGTCATCTATGCTAGGTTCCCCTTCCAATCAACTCTGGCCAGCTCCTCCCTTGTGTCTTTATGGTTAGCTTTACACGAGTATGATACCGTTACATCTGATTCAGTCTTCTCCCTCTCAAACTGCAGGGTGAATTCTATAATTTTATGGTCACTTTCCCCCAGGAGGTCCTTTTCCTTAAATTCCCAAATCAAACCTGCCTCATTATACATCACCAATACAGAATTGCCTTTTTCCCATTGGGCTCTATCCTCCACCACAAGCTGCTCCAAAAAATACATGTGATACACATTCCACAAATTCCTTTTCTTGAGATCCGCCACTGACTTGATTTCCCCAGTCCACCTGCATATTGAAGTACCCCATGATTATTGTAATAAGCCTTTTTTTAATTCCTTTTCTATCTCCTCATTTATTTTCTGCCCCACATGCTGACTACTGCTAGGAGGCCTACACACTACTCCCATCAGGGTCTTTATTCCTTTGTGGTTCATCAACTCTACCTGCATAGATTCTATACCCTACCACTCTATATCACTACTTGCTATTGATTTAATTTCATTTCTTACTAACAAGGCAACCCCACCTCTCATCCTATCTGCCTGTTCTTTCAATAGGATGTGTAATTGTGGATATTTAATTCCCAGACCTGATCCCCTTGCAGCCACGTCTCTGTGATACCTACAGTATCGTACCTGCCAATTTCAATCTGCGCTACAAGCTAATTTACCTTGGATCATATCCTGTACGCGTTTAAGTATGAGGCCCTCAGCCCTGTGTTGACTGTCCTCCTCCTCATAGTTGTTCCCTTATCTGCTTTCCCTGAAGTTAAATTTTTGCCCCTTTCCATACACTCTGTTCTATTACTTGTTATGGAAATTTTAATAACCTTTGCTGAGCCCTCCCCCCACTTTAATCTTTTCCATGCAACTGAATCCATCCCCACCCCAATCTGTTTAGTTTAAAGCCCCACCCATAGTCCTTGTAATGTGAATCCCATATAAATAGACTACTGAGTATTTTGAAATATCTATCACTATGTCTCTTCATCTCTCCACTAGTCTACTATGCCAGTTCACTTCGCCATCTTAGCTTTCATGCCCACATTGTTATTTAGGTTTAAAATACTGGTCTCAGACCTGTTCTTCTCTCTTTCAAACTGCATATAACATGCAATCATTTGTGTTTGTTGCCTTCGCTCTGAGGCAATTTGTTAATCCTATCACATTACACAATATCAAATCTAATATAATGTGCTATCCATTCCATTCCAAAATGTGCTATTCTAAAAAACTATCTCCAAAGCTTTCAATGTTCTCCTCTTTGGGCTACTTTTTCCTGTTTACATGTGGATTAAACTCACCCATAATTATTGCTAGCCCTTTTTCACAAGCATCTAATGTTTCTTCTTATGTATTTTGCCCAACATTGGTACTGCTAGGAATTGTAGATCACTTCCATCAGTTAATTCTTTCCCATATTATTCCTCATTTCTGCCCAAACCTACATTCTGATATCCTGAATAAAGGACATCTCTAACTATTGCACAAATGCCTTTCTGCATAACAGTCCTACGCCTCCATCTTTGCTTGGCTTGGCTTCCTACTCTTCTTGAATGTCATGCCTTTCAATTTTTAGAACCCAATCCTTCTCATCCTGTAGCCACATAACCATAATATCTATCATATCTTATTTGTTTACTTTAATGCGCACTATCAGTTTTTGTATTTAATGAATGCTTTGCACATCCAGATACAGAGCCATACTTTGGTCTTTTTTGTTATCTTTGCAACACCTAGTCTTGGTTGTTGGTATTTTCCTAGTTGTTTCTTTTCTGTCTGCCCCTGCCCCTTCCTGCTATTCTCTGACCCTCATTTCCTATCTTGCTGTTTCTCTCTCTTACCTCATTTCTACTCTTTGCGATATCACACCATTGCTTCCACTGTTTAGTTAAAACCCTCTTTGCTCCCCTAGCAAGAAGACTGGTCTCAACACAGTTCAGATGTAGACTGTCACCATGGTAAACCTTCACTTCCCCTTCACTACTGGTACCATGTAATTTTCTTTGTTTAGAGTTAAGACACTAATTTTGGGACTACTTCGCTATGAAAATATAAAATTCCTCATGTAATGGTCACTCTTTCCTAAGGGATCTGCATGAGATTATAAATTAACCCATTCTCATTGCACAGTACCAAATGTCGGATACATTGTTCTTTAATTAGTTCCTTATTGTACTTGTCTTAAAAGAAACTCATGTACACCGTCCAGGGTTCAGCCTCCACAGCATTGTTGCCAAGGTGGATTTCCCAGTCTGCATGTGGATTCAAGTCACTTGCAATTACAATAGCACCCTTATTGCATGCATCTCTAATTTCCTCTTTAATGCCATCCTCTACCATACCACTACTGTTTTGAGATTTACAGATGTTGCCCACTAATGAATACAAAATACTGTGGATGCTGGAAATATGAAACAAACTCAGAAAATGCTAGAGAAACTCAGCAGGTCTGGCAGCATCCATGGAAAAAGAAACAGGATTGATGCTTTGAGTTCCATGTGACTGTACTTCAGAACAAAAGAACCATTCTGAAGAGTCATACCGGACCCAAAACATTAATTTCTTTTCTCTCCCCACAAATGCTGCCAGACCTGAGTTTCTCCAGTATTTTCTTTGTTTGTCAGATAATGTTTTCTGCTCCTTTGTAGGTTGTTAGCTCCACTCAAACTGTTCCTACATCTTGGTTATAAGAACACAGAACAGTACAGCACAGAACAGGCCCTTCGGCCCACCATGTCTGTGCTGACTGTCATGCTATTCTAAACTAATCCCATCTGCTTGCAAATGGTCCATATCACTCTATTCCCTGCCTGTTCATGTACCTGTCTAAATGCCTCTTAAACGTTACTGATATCTGCTTCTACCACCTTTCCTGGCAGCGCATTCCAGGCACCTACTACCCTCTATATAAAAAAAATTTCCTTTCACATCTCCTTTAATCTTTCCCCAACACACTTTAAACCTATGCCCCCTAGTATTTGACATTTCCACACTGGGCAAGAGACTCTGACTATCTACCCTATCCACACCTCTTATAATTTTATATACTGCTATCAGGTCGCCCCTCAGCCTCCAACACTCTTGCAAAAACGATCTAAATTTGTCCAACCTCTCCTTATAGCTAATACATGCCAATCCGCGCATCATCCTGGTAATCTTATTCTGCACCCTCTCCAAAGCCTCCACATCTTTCCTATTGTGTAGCAACCAGAACTGTGCCCAGTACTCCAACTGTGGCCTGACCAAAGCCTTATATAATTGCAACATGACCTGCTAACTTCTATACTCGGTACCTGGAAGAATGAAGGTGAGCATGCCTTCTCTACCACCTTACCCACTTTCAGGGAGCTGTGGACTTGCACCCTTCTGTATATCAATGCTCCAAAGGGTCCGGTCATTTACTACATACTTTTCTCTTGCATTTGACCTCCCAAAATGCAACACCTCTCACTGTCCGGATTAAACTCCATCTGCCATTTCTCTGCCCAACTTTGTAGGTGATCTATATCCTGCTGCATTCTTTGAAATCCTTCCCCACTATCCACAACTCCACCAATTTTTGTGCCATCTGCAAACTTAGTAATCAGATCACCAACATTTTCGTCCAAATCGTTTATATACATACATCTACAAACAACAGAGGTCCCAGCTCTGATCCTCACGGAACATCACTGATCACACAGACTTCCACTCAGAAAAATACCCTCCTCTGTCTTCTATGACCAAGCCAATTTTGTATCCTTCTTGCCAACTGACCATGGATTCCATGTGGTCCATGAGGGGCCTTGTCAAATGGCAATATCTTTTCTCACAAACTTTTCACTATAGGCATTGAGTATGTGACAATAAAGGCTATTCTGTTCTATTCTGGATTCATCCTTTACTAACGATGCACCCCCACCATGTCCTTTTCCTTTTTGGTGTCCTTCCTGAATATTGAAAACTGTTGGATAGTCAGTCTCCAACATTGGTGATCTTGCAGCCATATTTCCAACCATAATCATAATGTACCTATTTACACCTATTTGCACTGTTAATTCATCTGTCTTAGGGCTTAGAGGGGAACTTGCAAGTGATGGTGCTCCCTTGCATTTGCTGTCCTTGTGAGTTTGGAATGTACTATTGAAGGAATGTTGTTGGGTTGCTGCAGTGCATTCTATAGATGGTACACTCTGCTACCACTCTGCACAGTTGGTGAAGGAGAACCTGCAGTATGATCTTAATGCCACACAGATGCTGGCCTCTCCCAGCCAAGCAGCCACGCAGCCACATGCTTATGTTTCTACAGGTGCTTTTTCTTTTATCCATTTACGGGAGAAAGGCATCACTGGTGAGGCCAGCATTTATTGCCAGAGGGTTGTTATGAGTCAACCACATTGCTGTGGGCCTGGAGTCACATGTAGGCCAGACCAGGTGAGAATAGCAGTTTCCCTCCCTAAATGACATTAGTGAACAGTTTTTCCCATCAATCAACAACGGTTTCATAGTTATCATTAGAATCTCAATTCCAGATTTATGTTGAATTCAAATTCCACCATCTGCCATGGCAGGATTCAAACCTGGGTACCCAGAGCATCACCTGGGTCTTTGGATTAACAATCCAGTGATAATACTTCTTGGCCATCACCTCCCTTAGGCTGAGCTGTAAGGTAATAGAGATACGGTACTCACCCTTGCAGGACAGAGAAGATCCTTGACGTGTTTGCAGAATTGTAACTAGGGTTCTGCAGATTACCCCCAGCCCTCCCCATGGTTTATGACTTCTGCAAATCCTTCCCGATTTTCTTGCTTAGGTGCAGAGGTTTCCTTGGAAAGGAGATCTGCATAGTATGGAGGAAAATGTGATAGAAGTCGCAATTGAACTGTGAGTTCACTTGAGATCTTCTGTCTGCTATGCTGGCAAGTATCTTTTACCCCAGGCTTAGGCTGTTTATGCTCTGGGGACCATGGTGGACCACCGTCAGTGGCAGGTCAGAAATACTGTCTGGAAATCTTAAATTGATCATGTAAAACTGGTTACTTAATTGCAGGAGATCTGAGGCAGTGTTCAGGTGGTGGACAACCTTATAAGATGCTGCCATTAC
The DNA here is from genome assembly GCF_021869965.1 of Rhincodon typus. Classification (NCBI taxonomy): domain Eukaryota; kingdom Metazoa; phylum Chordata; class Chondrichthyes; order Orectolobiformes; family Rhincodontidae; genus Rhincodon; species Rhincodon typus. The sequence continues at coordinate 2,275,567 of NC_063379.1, read as the reverse complement.
GTTCAACCGCTTCAGGTAAACAATATAACCAATGACTCAGTCCCCACATCAGTCCAGTGAATGACTGGCCACACAGTGGTTCTTCCAAGAACAGGGATTGGAGTGTGAGGTTCAAGTCCCACCTTTCCCTGTCTGCTGGTTCTTGTAAGATCCTGGTCAATGTTCCATTAAAGGCGCTGATTGCACATCAATTGGCCATATTTAAATGGTGTGTATTGCTGTTGACTTTGCATTTACCTAGCATGCCAGAAAGGAAGAGCACAGAAAGTGGCCCATCACATAGGGCGTGTAAACTCTAAAAAGATTCTGTAAAGAACAAAAAACTTACTTATTTCCTCAGTTATGGATCTTGGTCCCCTGTTTATTCAGTTTTCCTTCCTTTTTCAGAGATGGGCAATACTCGTGATCCACATGATCACTGCACATTTTGCAGTAGCAGGATGTGTGATATTTAATCTCTCACTCTTTTACTTGCCAACGACGCCATTCAACTTTTTTATGGTACGTACTTTGTCTTATTGTCAAATTGTGTATCACTTGCTGTGTCAGTGTGTTTTTATAGTTAAAGATAGTGATAATTGGTATATAAGTGCATAGTTGTACACTAATAGTGATGGTCATTTGTGTCAGTGTGTATGTTTACAGACTAACTAATGATCATCGAATGTGTTTACAGAGCATGATGAAGGGTGTTTGATTTATATAGGAAATTAGAAACAGGAGTAAGTTATTTGGCTCCTTGAGCCTGTTCTGTCATTCAGTGAGATCACAGCTGATCTATAGCCTAACTCCATTTACCTGCCTTTTCTGGCTTGAAAGTTTAGCAAACTAACTCATTCTGCTGAGGTAACTTGTGCACTAAACTGGTTTCTCAAATCAACACTGGTCTCTTCTGAACTGAAATGAAAACAAAGCTAATTTCTGAAGAAGGGTCTAGGCCCGAAACGTCAGCCTTCCTGCTCCTCTGATGCTGCTTGGCCTGCTGTGTTCATCCAGCTCTACACCTTGTTATCTCTAATGCTCCTATGTGTTTACTTGCTCAGTGTAACATGCAATTTCAACATGCAAAAAGCTGAAATGTCGTGAAGCAGAGGTTCTTTATTTTCCTGACATCAGATCATTGCAAAAATGAAGGGAAATTGCGGTCAAACAAGGAAGTACGTACAGTACACAGAATGGACCTTGTGGTTTGCATTGGGTATGGAATCCTTTGTCTGTCTACTTCCCATCGGTTCTCCTTCCTCCGTAGACACCTTTTTTTTTCCAGAAAGGGTCTATTCAACTGTTCCAGCTGTCCTGCCCCACAGTCAGTACCTGCCACTGGGTGTCCCGGCACAACTGCGTGAGCTTCCCTGCTTAGTACCCTCCCTCACTGTCGCTATCTGATATGAGAGGACTTGCCTTGCTTGAAACTCTCACGGCAAGTACACATAACATACAGTGATAATTTGCTAAGCAGAAGCATGATTAGCAGGTTCAGTTGTTCCGTGATGCTGAGAATGTTCAAATCCACATTAGTGGCACTATTCTCTTCTTACATATCGATCTGGGCAAATGGCAAGGGTTGGATGATATTCAGCATTTGCTTAAGAAGTAAGTTTCAGCCTCTTATCTGTATTAGTACTTTCCAAAGAGTCCAGAATTTGTGGCGGATCACCCAGGACACCTAGGTCTCGTTGAATATTCCCCTCTCTTAATTTACAGATACTCTGCCTTCCTAGTTTTGCTATCAAAGTGGATAATCTCACATGTATTATAATGCATCTGCCATGCAACTCACTCAGCCTGTCCCATACCACACTGGAAAATCTCTGTATCCTCCTCATAGGTCACCCTTCCAACCGGCTTTACATCATCTGCAACTTTTGAGATATTACATTTAGTTCTCTATCTAAATCATTAATATATATTCTTAATGGCTGAAGACCTAGTACCAAGGGTTACCGTACCCCATAGTCAGTGTCAGCCATTCAGAAAAAGTACCCATTTATTCCTGAGATAACAAGGTGTAGAGCTGGATGAACACAGCAGGCCAAGCTGCATCAGAGGAGCAGGAAAGCTGACGTTTCGGGTCTGGACCCTTCTCCAGCATTGGCAGTTCCTACTATCTCTGAACCTATTTATTCCTATCGTGTTTTCAGTCTGCTACAATTTTGTATCCATCTTAGTACACTATCCCCAATCTCATTCACTTTAATTTTGCACATTAATCTCTTAAGTGGGACTCTGTTGAAATCCTTCTGAAAGTCCAAATAAATCACATCCACTGGCTCTCCCTGGTCAAATCTACAAGTTGCACCCTCATAAAATTGCAGTAATTTGTCAAGCATGATTTCACACTAACTATGTCTGATTCTACCAATGTTTTCTAAGTGCTTTGCTGTGAAATCCTTGATAACGGAGTGCAGCAGCTTCTCCACCACTGACATCAGATTCACTGGTCTGTAATTCTCTATTTTCTCTGTACCACTTACTTTAAATAGTGGGGTTACATTAGCTACCCTCCAATCTGTAGGAACTACTCCATTCTCTAAAGAATCTTGGAAGATGACCATCAATGTATTCTCTGTTTCTAGGGTCACTTCCTTATGTGCTCTGGGATGTAGGTTATCCAGGCCCTGGGGATTTATCAGCCCTCAGTCCCATCAGTTTCTCCAGCATAATTTCTCTGCTAATTCAGACAATGCTTCAGTTCCTCTTTCTCACTAAACCCTGTGTTTCCCCACATTTCTGGCACATATTTGTGTCCTCCTTTATGAAGACACAAACAAAGTATGAATTTAGTTTGTCAGCCATTTCTTTGTTCCATATTATAAATTTCCCTGTTTCTAATGAGAGGCATAGATAGCCCGGATAGTCAGACGTTTTCCCAGGGCAGAAATGACTATTACAAGGGGGCATAATTTTAAGGTGATTGGAGGAAGGTATAGGGGAGATGTCTTCACACAGAGAGTGGAATGCACTGCCGGCAGTGGTAGTGGAGTCAGATACTTTAGAGACTCTTAAGCAACTCTTGGATAGGCACATTGGAGGATAGTAAAATGTAGGGTATGCAGGGTAGATTGATCTTAGTAGGATAGTAGGTCAGCACAAAATCGTGGGCCGAAGGGCCTGTACTGTGCTGTACTGTTCTATGTTCTATGACCGTAAGGAACCGACATTATTTTTTGCCAATCTCTTTCTCGTTACATGCCCACAGAAACTTTCACAGTCAGTTCTTGTGTTCCCCACTTTCTTTCTCATACTTCATTTTCTCCTTCTTAATTCTTCTCAGTCCTTCTTCTTTGCTGACTTCTAAATTGTTTCAAATCCTCGAGTATATTGCCTTTTCTTGCCAATTTGTGTGCATCTTTCTTGCATCTAATACTATCTCTAGCTTTCCTCATAAGTCATGGTTTGGCCACTGTTATCTTTGCATTCTTGTGCCAGCCAAGGAAAAAACAATTTTTGTAGTTCACTGATTCGGTCTTTGAAAGTTTGTCATTGCCTATCCACAATTATTCCTTTCAGTAACATTTCCTAGTCCATTGTAGCCAACTAATGTGTCATACCATCATTGTTTTCTTCAATAAGATTCGGACTCTAGTCTCCGAATACTACCTCATCTTGATGAAGAATTCTATCGTATTATGGTCACTCATCCCCAAGAGGTCTCTCACAGCTACATTGCCAAGTATTCCTTTCTCATAATACCCAATCTAAGATGCTCTGTTCTCTAGTTGGTTCCTCAATATATTGGCCAGAAAGCCATTTCATATACAGTCCAGGAATTCCTCCTTTACAGTATTGTGATTAATTTGAATCACCCAATCTGTATGCAGATTAAAATCACCCATAATTACAGATGTTCCAATACCCCATGCATCTCTGATTTCCTGTTTAATGACATTCCTAACATCACCACGATAGTTTGGTGCTCTATATACCATCCTCACTAATGTTTTTTGAACCTTATTATTTCTCAATTCTATCCACATAGATTCTACAATGTCTGAACTGGTATCTTTCCTCAACGTTGTAATTGTATACTCTTTGGCCAGTAATGCAACTTCAACGCTTTTGATATTTTGTCCTTTATCCCTTATACCCCTGGATGTTTATTTCTCACCCTTGTCACGCTGCAGCCATATCTCCGTAATCCCAACTACATCACACCTGTTCTTCAGATCTTGTCTGTGCTGTTTTTCAGCATGAGAGTAGGCTTCCACATGCTGGATAAACTCCTGGATTCCAGAAGGCGTTAAGATATAGGAGCAGAGTTAGGCCATTTGGCCTATCAAGCCTGCTCTGCCATTCAATCATGGCTGATATGTTTCTCAACTCCATTCTTCCACCTTCTCCCTGTAATCCTTGATCCTCTTACTAATCAAGAATCTATCTTTCTCTGTCTTAAGTGCATTCAATGACATGGCCTCCACACCTTCTGCAGCATTAAGTTCCACAGATTCACCACCCTCTGGCAGAAGAAATTCCTCCTCATTTCAGTTCTAAAGGGTCACTCTGAGGCTGTTCCCTGGGGTCCTAGTATCTTCTATTAGTGGAAACATCTTCCCAACGTCCGCTCTATCCAGGCCTGTCAGCATTCTGTAAGTTTCAATGAGATCTCCTCTCATCCTTCTAAACTCCATCAAGTATAGATTCAGAGGCCATAATCACTCCTTATATGACAAGCCCTTCATTCCTGGGATTATTCTTGTGAACCTCCTCTGGACCCATTCCAAGGCTAGCACAGCATTCCTTAGATATGAGGCCAGAACTGCCGACAATATTGCAAATGTGGTCTGATCAGAACATCATTCAGCCTCAGCAGTACATTCCTGCCTTCTCAAAATGAATGCTCAAGTGCATTTTCCTTCCTAACTGAGAGCTGAACCTGCATGTTAACCTTAAGAGAATCCTGAACTAGTGCTCCTGAATGCCTTTGTGTTTCAGATTTCTCAATCCTTTGCCCATTTAGAAAAAGGTTCACACCTCTATTCTTCCTCCCAAAGTGCACAATCTAATAATTTTCCATATTGTATTTCATCTACCACTTCTTTGCCAATTCTCTTGGCCTGTCCAAAACCTTTTGCAGCCTCCTCAACACTAATTGTCCCTCCATCTATCTTTGTGTCATCTGAAAACTTAGCAACAATGTCCTTAGTTCCTTCGTCCAGATCGTTAATGTATAACGTGAATAGTTATGGTCCCAATTCTGATCCCTGTGGACCTTCTGTAGTCACTGGCTGACATCCTGAAAAAAGACTCCATTATCCCCACTCTCTGCCTTCTGCCAGTCAACCAATCCTCTATGCATGCCAGTACCTTGCTCCTGACACCATGGGCTCTCATCTTATTTAGCAGCCTCTTGTGCAGCACCTTGTCGAAGGCCTTCCAGAAATCCAAATAGGTCACATCCACTGGCTGTCCTTTGGCTAACTTGCTCTCTACCTCCTCAAAGAATCCTAACAGATTTGTCAGGCATGACGCCCCTTGATAGAGCCGTGCTGATTCAGCTGTATTTTACCATACACTTCTAAGTACTCCGCAGTCTCATCCTTAATAATGGACTCTACAGTATTAACAATGACTGAGGTCAGCCATCGACACCAGTTTAAATGACTTCGTATAATTCAATGTTACTAAACAAAATTGGGGCAGTTATCAGCACAAATTTCAAGTTGTCATAAAAATTGTGACATTCTTGTGTCCATTTAAATTTTCTGCCTTTCTTTAATAAATTCGTCAAAGGAGCCATTCCAGTGCTATATGGATGCAATAGAAAGGTTGGATGAAGTGCAGGTGAATCTCTGCCGGATCTGGAAGGATTGTTGGGATATCATCCTACTTTAGGGACCATAATTTCCCCTCCCCTGTTATTAAGGATGCCCTCAACTGCATCTCCTCCATTTTTGCACTTGTACCCTCAAAACCCCTCTCCCATCCTCAATAAGGATAGAGACCCCTTAGTCCACCACCTACCAATCTCCGGATCCGACAGTCATCCTCTGACATTTTCGTCACCTACAACCAGACCTCACCACAAAAAAAAGATATTTCCCTCTCCTGTCTGCTTTCCGCAGGGACCATTCATTCCATGACTCCCTCGTCAGCTCTACACTCCCCACCAATTCTTCCACCACACCCGGTACCTACCACTGCAACCGCAAGAGGTACAACACCAGCCCCCACACGTCCCCTCTCACCTCTGTCCAAGGTCCAAAACAGTCCGTCCAGATCTGGCAGAGATTCATTTGCACTTGATCCAACCTTATCTATTGCATCCGTTGCTGCTGATGTGGCCTCCTCTATATCAGGGAGACCAGATGCAGAATCGGGGACCAGTTCTCAGAGCATCTGCGCTCTGTACAACAATCAATCCGACCTTCCGGTTACCATCCATTTTAATTCCCCCTCCTACTCCCCTGTCCATCCTTGGCCTCCTCCACTGTCAGAGGCCAAACATAAACTGGAGGAACAACACCTGATATTTCCCCTTGGAAGCTTACAGCCCAATGGCCTTAACATTGACTTCACCGGGTTCAAAATCCCTCCACCCTCAGCCTTATCCCATGTCCAGCTCTCCCCCTCCTGACCTGACCTAGCCTGTCCAACTTCCTACTCACCTTCCCTTCCACCCTTCCCATGGACCAATCACAATAACTCTCTACCTGCATCCACCTATCACCATCTCTCCTACCCTTTCTCCCGCCCCACTCCCCTAACCCTCATCATGTCATTGTCCATCACCAACTTAAATTTTCCTTGACTTGATTACTTTATGAGTAATGAATCCTCTGCAATAATGTCAAAATAGCCAAAGATATTTTTCCTGATCTGTTCACATAAATCACTCTATGGATCTGAAGACTGAAGCATTCACAGCAATCTTCAGCTGGAAGTGCCAAGTGGATGATCCGTCTTGGCCTCCTCCACTGGTTCCCAGCTTTACAGATACCAGTCTTCAGCCAATTCGATTCACTCCACGTGATCTCAAGAAACAGTTGAAGACATTGATACTGCAAAGGCTACGGGCCCTGACAACATTCCGACAATAGTACTGAAGACTTGTGCTCCAGAACTTGTCGCTCCCTTAGCCAAGCCAAGATACCAGTACAGTTACAACACTGGTTGTACTGCAACACTCTACCCGACAACGTGGCAAATTGCCCAAGCATGTCCTGTACACAAAAAGCAGGACAAATCCAATTCGGCCAATTATTGCCCCATCAGTCTACTCTCAATCATCAGTAAAGTGATGGAAGGTGTCACTAACAGCGCTATCAAGCATCACCTGCTCAACAACAACCTGCTCAGTGACATCCAGTTTGGGTTCCGCCAGGGCCACTCAGCTCCTGACCTCATTACAGCCTTGGTTCAAACGTGGACAAAAGAGGTGAGGTGAGAGTGACAGCCCTTGATATGAAGGCTGCGTTTGACCAAGTGTGGCATCAGTGAACCCTAGCAAAACTGGAATCCATGGGTGTCGGGGGCAAACTCTCTGGTGGTTGGAGTCATACCTGACACAAAGGAAGATGGTTGTGGTTGTTGGAGGTCAATCATCTCACCTTCTGGACATCTCTGCAGGAGTTCCTCAGGGTAGTGTCCTAGGCCCAACCATCTTCAGCTGCCTTCATCAATGGCCATCACCAATAAGAGACAATCTAAGCACCATCCCTTGAGACTCAATGGTGTTACCATCACTGAGTCCCCCCACTTTCAACATCATGGGGCTTATCATTGACAAGAAACTCAACTGGACTCACCACATAATCATAGTGGCTACAAGAGCAGGCCAGAAGCTAGGAATACTGCGGCAAGTAACTCACCTTCACTGTTCAAACCCTGTCCCACCATCTACAAGGCGCAAGTCAGGACTGTGCTGGAATACTCCCCACTTGCCCTGGATGCGGGCAGCTCCAACAACACTCAAGAAGCTTGACACCATCCAGGACAAAGCAGCCCACTTGATTCGCACAGCATCCACTACCAACCCTCAGTCGCAGCAGTGTGTACTATCTACAAGATACACTGCAGAAATTCACCAAAGATCTTTTGGCAGCACCTTCCAAACCCACGACCACTTCCATCTGGAAGGACAAGGACAGCAGATACATGGGAACACCACTCCCTGCAAGTTCCCCTCCAAGCCACTCCCCATCCTGACTTGGAAATATGTCGCCATTCCTTCACTGTCGCTGGGTCAAAATCCTGGAATTCCCTCCCTAATGGCACTGTGAGTCAATCCACAGCAGGTGGACTGCAACGGTTCAAGAAGGCAGCTAATCACCACCTTCTCAAGGCAACTAGGGATGGGCAAGAAATGCTGGCCAACCAGTGACACCCACATCCCACAAATGAATAGAAAAAAAAGAGCCTTTATATGTCACTTTGATATTTTGTGGAAGCTAAAATATTACACAACCTAATCTTTTAAGCATATTCGCTTTTATCCATCTGATTGCTGGAAGATTAACTTGTGAATTTTCAATTTTTGATTCATTCTCCAATTATTCTGATATTTTTATTTCACTCCCTATTCATCTTGCCATAATAAGTAGTTTCCTCCACACTATCCACTCTGTCATTATATGCCTTTAACATAGTAACATGACACACTCACTCATATTTTCTTCTGCCTGGAGTACTCAGTACGTGAATTACATCATTGAGTTTTTTTTTGATTTGATAAGGTCCAGTGAACCTTGTTTTACTGTTTCCCATAGGCAGGTGATAATACCAATACCAATAACAAAATTTCAAACTATGGCCCTTTTCTGTGATCTTGTCTTCACTCTGTTTAGCACTCTTCAAATGCTTTTCAGCCAACTCCCACATTTTGGTTAGTTTCTCACTGAAACATGAAACATATATTGAGACTGTAGTCTTTGTGATTTGATTTATAATTTCTCCTTAATCAGTGTAAGTAGTTCCTTTACCTCATGTCCATATGTCTGTTCTAAGTAACTGAATCTTGTGGACTCAGCATCAGCATCTGTAATAGCAAACAGTAACAAGGGAATTCCTTTATTCCAATCATTAGGAAATTCTTGACAATAAGCTCTAATCAGCATCATTAAAGTTTGGTGCCATTTTTACAAGGTTTGATGAAATTGTGGGTGATAATCAGAGAATGTGACTTGTTTTATTCCCAAACTATTCATTATTTCTTTAAATACATGCAACATAAAATTTGAACCTTGATCTGATGGAATTTCTCTGGATGGTCCAAATTTTGAAAAAGAAATTAAACAAACTTCTCCACTACCATTTTTGCAGCACTTTGTTACCCCAAAGGTGCTGCTTCAGGAAACTTTTTGAATCATCCATGATTTTTAAAAGACTGATTCCCATTCTTAGTTTTAGGTAAGGGGTACTTCATACTCTATTAAGATCTTTCCAAACGGTTCTTCAAAAGCTGGTATCAGGGTTAAAAGTGTTTCCCCAATAGAAAATTTGACCACATCTTTATGTAATCTTGGCTAATAAAAATGTTTTAGCATTTTAGCCTGTCTTTACCAAACACCTAAGTGATTTGACAGTGGAACTTTATGAGGCACTCATAAAATTTTGATGCAATGCTCCAATAAAATTGTCACGATGGAAAACTGTCAGTTCCTGATTGTCTAGTATTTGAGGTGGTTTCCATTTCTATTTGGTACTTTGTGTTTCAAATAATAGTACTCTGGTATGGATTGTGTTTCAATTTCTAAATAAGCTTTTCTGTGTAGTGCTTTCAACTAAGAACTCATTTACTGTAGTTCTGTTAAAGAAGATGGCTAAATATGTCAGCCTCATTCATTTACCTTCATCCCTTTTGTTTAAATTTTCAAAATTATCCGATAACAGTTTCCAAATCATCTCCTTTTTTGATTGATTCTTCCTCTTCCTGACAAATTCTATGGGCAGGAGATCTTGTCACAACATCGTCAGGGAATAATGCAGGATATTTCTTCTGTAACATCTCAATTTCTTTAACTTGTAATAGTTGTTCCACCACCCTCAGTGAGGTCTTTGCTTTTGGACTAGCCAGGTAATTTATCAAACTAAAATCAATTTATTTCGCTACTCCAACTATAACTTCTCAATTTACTAAAACTTTCTTTAATCTAACTCCAGACAATGATACTGGTTTGTAACCTCCATGTATACCACCAATTAATATTTTCTCTTCCATTAACCCCTCCGGAAGACAAATGGTATTATCAGCCGGCGTCAGTGTGATGATAGCACTGATGTGCTCCTATGTCTCTCAGTATCTCTGTCGGTTTACCCCTTTGATTTGACAACCAAAGCAATAATCCTTCTTTTGAAATAAAATATTCAGATCCTCCAGTGATATGATTCTTTACATCAATAATCAAGAAAGAATGTTTGTTTTAAACTACTACCACTAATGACCTAATCTAGTAGCCAATCTAATATTTACAAGCAAAGTCCATTATAAGCAATGCAAACAATAAAAAGTGAGATAGGGAGTGAGGGAAGGGGTTTTTTTTGCGCAATGGTGTTTTTTTTTTTCTTTTTTTTTTTCCTTTTTATCTACCCAGAAGTGTTATCACACACAGCTGAGTGACCTCCCCACCACCAAAGTCACGCTGTGATTTTTTTTGTTTGTTTTTTTAACCTACTGACCATCACCAGTAAAACACCCATGTAGCCAATTGAATATTTACAAGGAAAGGCCATTATGACCAGTGCAAACCATCAAAGGTGGTGGTTGGGGGGCGGGGGGGCAGGCTGTTTAGAGAGAGTGGGAAGGGTCTAAATCAAAATTGAGTTGGAGGGGAAAGGATCTGTTTTTCTTTTTATTTAAATTGGTTTCTAATCAACCTGTTCAAAGACGTTATTACACACTTCTTCCCCACTTAGGGATGATATCACAGCTGCAGAAAGGGACGTCTGGAGGAGGGTTTGTCTACTGAGTCAGTACGGGTGGAAGTCAGAAACAGGAAAGGAGCAGTCACTTTATTGGGAGTTTTTTATAGATCCCCCAATAGCAACAGAGACACTGAGGAACAGATTGGGAGACAGATTTTGGAAAGGTGCAGAAGTAATAGGGTTGTTGTCATGGGTGACTTTAACTTCCCTAATGTAGACTGGAACCTTCTAAGTGCAAATAGTTTGGATGGAGCAGATTTTGTCAGGCATGTCCAGGAAGGATTTCTGACTCAATATTTAGATAGGCTGACTAGAGGGGAGGCCATATTGGATTTGGTGCTTGGCAACGAACCAGGCCAAATGCCAGATCTGTCAGTGGGAGAGCATTCGGTGATCGTGATCACAGCTCCCTGACCTTTACTGTAGTCATGGAGAGGGTTAGGAGCAGACTATATGGGAAAGTATTTAATTGGAGGAGGGGGAATTATAATACTAATAGGCAAGAACTACGGAGCACCAATTGGGATCAGATGTTCTCAGGGAAATGCACGACAGAAATGTGGAGGTTGTTTAGGGAGCAGTTGCTACAAGTACTGGATAGGTTTGTCCCACTGAGGCAAGGAAAGGATGGTAAGGTGAAGGAACCTTGGATGACAAGACATGTGGAACATCTAGTCAAGAGGAAGAACGAAACTTACTTAAGGTTGAGGAAGCAAGGATCGGACAGGGCTCTAGAGGTCTACAAGAATGGACTTAGAAGAGCTAGAAGGGGGTATGAGAAAACCTTGGCGGGTAGAATCAAGGAAAACCCCAAGTTGTTCTATGCTTATGTGAGGACCAAGAGGATGGCCAGAGTGAGGGTAGGGCCAATCAGGGATAGTGGAGGGAACTTGTGCGCGGAGTCAGGAGAGATAGGGGAGGTTCTTAATGAATACTTTGCTTCGGTATTCACCCAGTGAGAGGGACCTTGACGTTTGTGAGGACAGCATGAAATAGGCAGATATGCTCGAACAGGTTGATGTTAGAAAGGAGGATGTGCTAGAAATTTTGAAAAACATGAGGATATGAGTCCCCTGGGCCAGACGGGATATACCCAAGGTTTCTGCAGGAAATAAGGGAAGAGATTGCTGCCCCTTTGGCAATGATCTTTGCGTCCTCACCGTCCACTGGAGTAGTACCAGAAGATTGGAGGGTGGAAAATGTCATTCCCTTGTTCAAGAGAGGGAATAGGGATAATCCTGGAAATTACAGACCGTTCAGTCTTACTTCTGTGGTGGGCAAATTATTGGAGAGGATTCTGAGAGATAGTATTTATGATTATTTGGAAAAGCACAGTTTGATTAGAAATAGCTTTGTGAGGGGCAGGTCTTGCCTCACAAGCCTTATTGAATTATTTGAGGATGTGACAAAACACATTGATGAAGGTAGAGCAGTGGATGTGGTGTATTTGGATTTTAGCAAAGCATTTGATAAGGTTCCATATGGTAGGCTCATTCAAAAAGTAAGCAGGCATGGGATTCAGGGAAATTTGGCTGTCTGGATACAAAACTGGCTATCCAATAGAAGACAGAGGGTGATAGTAGATGGAAAGTATTCAGCCTGGAGCTCGGTGGCCAATGGTGCTCCTCAGGGATCTGTTCTGGGACCACTGCTCTTTGTGATCTTTATAAATGACTTGGATGAGGAAGTGGAAGGGTGGGTTAGTAAGTTTGCCGATGACACGAAGGTTGGTGGAGTTGTGGACAGCGTGGAGGGCAGTTGTGGGTTGCAACGGGACGTTGACAGGATGCAGAGCTGGGCAAAGAAGTGGCAGATGGAATTCAACCTAGAAAATTGTGAAGTGATTCATTTTGGAAGGTCGAATTTGAATGCAGAATACAGGGTTAATGGCAGGATTCTTAGCAGTGTGGAGGAACAGAGGGATCTTGGGGTCCACGTCCATAGATCCCTCAAAGTTGCTACCCAAGTTGATAGGGTTGTAAAGAAGGCATATGGTGTGTTGGCTTTCATTGGCAGGGGAATTGAGTTTATGAGCCTTGAGGTTATGCTGCAGCTCTATAAAACTCTGGTTAAACCATACTTGGAATATTGTGTTCAGTTCTGGTCACCTCATTATAGGAAAGATGTAGAAGCTTTAGAGAGGGTGCAGAGGAGATTTACCAGGATGGAGATTACCTGGAGAGCAGATCTTATGAGGAAAGGTTGAGGGAGCTAGGGCTTTTTTCATTGGAACGAAGAAGGAAGAGAGGTGACTTGATAGAATTGTACAAGATGATGAGAGGCATAGATAGAGTGGATAGTCAGAGACTTTTTCCCATGGCAGAAATAACTATTACAAGGGAACATAATTTTAAAGTGATTGGAGGAAGGTATAGGGGAGATGTCAGAGGTAGGTTCTTCATACAGAGAGTGGTGGGCGTGTGGAATGTGCTGCCAGCAGTGGTAGTGGAGTCAGATACTTTAGAGACTTTTAAGCAACTCTTGGATAGGCACATGGAGGATAGTAAAATGTAGGGTATGCAGGGTAGATTGATCTTAGTAGAATAATAGGTTGGCACAACATCGTGGGCTGAAGGGCCTGTACTGTGCTGTGCTGTTCTATGTTTTATATGTTTTAACTTCTTCATTGTCCAATTTAATTTGAGGAATATCAAATTCAGAATCATCTGAACTTGGTTCTTCACTCTGAGTTGTAACAAGTAACACATTCTTCTTTTGCTTTCCTTCCCTATCAAAATACCTTTTCAGCATATTCACATGGCATACTCTGTGAGATTTCTTTCTATCTGACATTCTTATCAAATAATTCACCTCACTCAGTTTCCTTTTGATTTAATAAGGCCCACTAAACCTTGCTTTTAAAAGTTCACCTACTACTGGAAGTAACAATAATACTTTATCTCCACTAGCAAAATTGTGAATTTTAGATTTCTTGTCTCTTTTCAGGTTCATCACATGTGTGCTACTTTTAAATGCTGTCTAGCCAACTCACCCGCTCTATTCAATCTTGCCCTAAAAATTGATACATAGTCTAAATGTGTGGTCTATGAGCACTGACTCACCAATTTCTTATTAATTTATTTCAGTGATCCATCCTCTCACCTCATGCCCAAAAACTAATTCAAATTGACTGAATTTGGTAGATTCATTTGGTGCATCCCTAATTGTAAAAAGTGCAAATGGAATTCCTTTATTCAAATCTTCTGGATCATCTTGACTATAAGTCCTCACCTCTTTAAAGTTTGATGCCACCATTCTAATGCTCCCTTTCATTTTCATGGTACACAATGGATTGAATTGTTTTACTCCTAAACTATCCATAATTTCCTGAATAATATTGATATAAAATTTGACCCTTGCTTTGATTATATCTCTGTGGGTAGTCCATATCTGGTTAAAAAATTGAGTAACTCTTCTACAATCCTTTTAGCCACAATACTGCATAATGGAATGGCCTCTGGAAATCTAGTAGATGCATCTATGATGGTCAACAAATACTGATTCCCACTTCTTCTTTTAGGAAGGGTCCTATGCAATCATATAAGATCCTTGTATCACGTTCCTCAAATGCAGGATGGGTATTAAGGATGCTCACTTTATCACTGCCCGAGGTTTTCCAATTACCTGACATGTCTGGCAAAATTCAACTACATCCTAATGCAATCCAGGCTAATAAAAATGTTTTTGTCTTTTAGCTTGAGTCTTCCTTACTCACAAATGATCTGCTACTGGTAATTCATGGGCTACCTGCAACACTTCCTTTCTATAACCAACTGTTAATACCACTTCATGAACTTCTGCCCATTTCTCATCCACCTGAATATGTGATGGTCTCCAGTTCCTCATCAAGACCTCATTTTTAAGATAATAACAATCTGGGATATACTCAGATTCTTCTTCTGTGTACACTGTTTGATATATCTGCTTTAGTTTTCCATCTTTCTGTTGTGATTCAGTTAATTTCTCTGAACTAAAAATTTCCATTTTGTCCTCTACCTGTTCTTGTTTTCTGTCAACAGTTTGATGAAACATGGTCTCTGATAAATGGACTTCAATTTCTGTACCTTTATTCTTTGATTTCTCCTCTTGCTTCAACCTCTTGACCTTTTTACCACAATCAGGAAGAATCCCATAATATACTTCCTGAAACACCTCAGTTGCCTGATTTTTCACTGGCTTTCCAACCACAGTAGGCATCACTCCCACCTCTGGTGAGGATACATCATTACAGTTGTCTCAATGTGAGTTTACAGACTAACAGTGACAATGACCACTTCCAGTGTCACTGCATGTTTATAGATGAACAGTGGAAACCTATTTCTGTACCAGTATGTTTATACACTAACAGTGGTTAGTCATTTACTGTGTCAGTGTGTGTTTATAGATTAACAGTGATGATCACTTGCTGTCTCAGTGTGTGTCGATACAGCAGTGCGAAACACTTGCTGTATCAATGTGTATTTATAGACTGACAGTGATGATCGCTTGCTGTGTCAGTCTGTGTTTATAGATTAACAGTGATGATCACTTGCTGTGTCAGTCTGTGTTTATAGATTAACAGTGATGATCACTTGCTGTGTCAGTGTGTTTATAGACCAACAGTGATGATTACTTGCTCTGTCAACGTGTGTTTATAGACCAACGGTGATGACCACTTGCTGTGTCACTGTGTTCATAGATCAACAGGGATAATCACTTGCTGTGTCCTCACTGTGTTTATACAACGACAGTGATGATCGCTTGCTGTGTCAGTGTGTTTATAGATTAACCGTGATTAGTCACTTGCTGTGTCAGTGTGTGTTTATAGACCAACGGTGATGACCACTTGCTGTGTCATTGTCTGTTTATAGTCCGAC